>NC_056736.1:784389849-784567349 GCF_019279795.1 Protopterus annectens | reverse complement strand
CATAATCTAAATAGAATGTCATTGTTTAAACAAAGAAAAGAAGAAAAAAATAAAGAAAAAAAAATGTATCAAATTACTGACCTTATTTCTTCTTTTCAGAAAGAGAAACAAGTTGAATCACAACTTGCCATTAAATCTCCAGATATTTTGACTAGTTATGAAACAAAACATTTCTTTGCACACAGAGAATAACTTTGATTAAATCTTTTTCAAAATATTTGTTGCTTCTTGGAAATGCAGGAACTATATTTAAAAAGATTAATAATAAAATAAAATGATGAGAGAAAAAAAAACATAGTACAGATCATTTGTTTTTTAGTCTCTTCTTCTTCTCTGAAGTCTTCCACGAAGTTTCAGTTGCCAGTCTCTTTAACGAAGGACTAGCCCATTCCATTTCTTCTATTTTTTCCAAAATCTTATTTTTTTTGATAAACAGTAAAGCAGATCTAAGTCATCGAAAATTTTAGGACCATCAGGAAGGAAGATTTTAAGCTTGGCAGGAAACAGAAGGTATGTTTTAAACTGTGCTTTTTTAAGCTCCCTTATTAGTGGCAGAAAAACTTTTCTTTTAGCTATTACCATGGAAGAATAGTCATTGTCAAAATGCACAGTTGTCTCATTAATCTTAACAGGACCTTTAGCCCAAGCAGATTTAAGAACCATCTCTTTATCAAAAGATGATAGAAATCTAACTATAACTGATCTAGGATAGTTTTTGTTAGAGTTAGTATTAGCTATAGATCTATGTGCTCTTTCGATACCAAAAGAGAATGCTTCTGGTAAATCTAAAGTTTTAGGGAGCCATGTTGTTAAAAAGAAGTAATATTGTTACCTTCAATATTTTCTGGCAGTCCAAAAATCCTAATGTTATTGCGCCTAGATCTATTTTCCAGGTCATCCAGCTTTGTTTGTAAATGTTTATTTTGTTTCAGCAGAAACTCAATGTTGATTTCCTCTTCTTGTATTCTATTTTCCATGTCATTCACAGCTTCTTCTATGCCTGTCATCTGGATCTTCTGTTGTTGCAGGTCTATATGTAACAAGTCTATTTGTTTTGTAGTTTTTTCTATGAAGGTGTCTATTTTAGTATCCATTCTATCCATCTTAGCAGTAAGTTGCTGGATTATAATTATCAGAGACTGAAGTTCTTTCTTGATGCTGGAGTCTTGAGAATTTGTCTTACTGGAACTCATTTCAGACTGATAAACTGACAGGAAAATTTCCAAAGTGATTTCTGACAGAAATATTATTAAGATTTCCTTTCTTTTTTAGATATAGTTCAAGAACTATATAAAACAAACATATTTAGAAAGAAAATTACTTCAAAAATTATTTTTTTAAGTAATTAATTCCTGTCAGTGTAATGAAATTGGTGGAGCTGAAGAAATCTGCTGCTATCCTGTGTTCATCCTTGGCCACGCCCCCATATAGGGGGATTCCTAATGGTCACCCTGAAGTATACATGATGCATACATCTCACAGTACCTTTTTTGAATTCATAGACAGCTCTAACATTCTGCTTTTGCACAAAGTCTTGCAGCACTGCATCAGGGTATCTCTACAGCCATGCTATATGCTAATGACGTAATTTGTGGAGAGGCATATTCTAATTAGCCATGTACTTTCTTCCCCAGAACAGCCTCCAGGGAGTCATCTATGCACAACTAATCACTCAGCATGGCTAGTACAGTAATCAACATGGCCAAAAGGCAGTGTACAGCCATTATTGAAGAAGTAAACACTTTAGTGGCAAGATAGGGTTCTGAGGTGTTTGTGTGAGAATATGTCACTTTCTGCATGTTTGAGTGTCTAGGTGAGTTTGTGTGCATGCTTGGGAGGTAACAATAAGGACGTACTGAGAGGTTAGGTTACATGTGTGTATGTCTGTGTGTGTGTGTGTGTGTGTGTGTGTGTGTGTGTGTGTGTGCATGTGTTTATTGTTGTTTTGTGGAACCACCTAAATAAAATTTTGAAAACATGGCAACATTTATTGGAGTTCAACCTCTCAGAGTTATGTTTTATTTTTAATATTCATTAAGATATTTAAAACATCTATGCAAATGCATTGATTCTAGCTGAAAAATTCTAGGAATGTTACAAATCTCCATAAATTTCTTGCCTTATTACATGTGACATTAAAGACCATTCGCAATGGTAGTTACCATGCAAAAGAAAAAACAAAGAAAGACAAAAGTAAAAAAAAAATAATGACACCTGATTAGCAGGTAACAGTAACTGTGATTTCTAAGTGGTTCAGTACTGACACAACCTGAATTTTCATTCCGATGCAAAGCTGCAGTTCAAAGATGGTTTGTACAATGCACAGCACAAAAGAGCTGTGGTACCAGCCATGTGTACTGTGTGGGTACAAATAAAGCAATAACAAAATCTTGCAGATGATTCTGAACCAAACTGGTGAGTGAGTGTGTGTGTGTGTGTGTGTGTCTGTGTGTGTGTGTGTGTGTGTGTGTGTGTGTGTGTGTGTGTGTGTGTGTGTGTGTGTGTGTGTGCATGTGTTTATTGCTGTTTTGTGGAACCACCTAAATAAAATTTTGAAAACATGGCAACATTTATTGGAGTTCAACCTCTCAGAGTTATGTTTTATTTTTAATATTCATTAAGATATTTAAAACATCTATGCAAATGCATTGATTCTAGCTGAAAAATTCTAGGAATGTTACAAATCTCCATAAATTTCTTGCCTTATTACATGTGACATTAAAGACCATTCGCAATGGTAGTTACCATGCAAAAGAAAAAACAAAGAAAGACAAAAGTAAAAAAAAAATAATGACACCTGATTAGCAGGTAACAGTAACTGTGATTTCTAAGTGGTTCAATACTGACACAACCTGAATTTTCATTCCGATGCAAAGCTGCAGTTCAAAGATGGTTTGTACAATGCACAGCACAAAAGAGCTGTGGTACCAGCCATGTGTACTGTGTGGGTACAAATAAAGCAATAACAAAATCTTGCAGATGATTCTGAACCAAACTGGTGAGTGAGTGAGTGTGTGTGTGTGTGTGTGTGTCTGTGTGTGTGTGTGTGTGTGTGTGTGTGTGTGTGTGTGTGTGTGTGTGTGTGTGTGTGTGTGTGTGTGTGTGTGTGTGTGTATGAGAGTGAGGGTATGTATGTGTGTGTGTGAGTATGTGTGTGTGTGTGTGTGTGTCTGTGTGTGTGTGTGTGTGTGTGTGTGTGTGTGTGTGTGTGTGTGTGTGTGTGTGTGTGTGTGCATGTGTGTGCATGTGTGTGTGTGTGTATATGTGTGTGAGTATGTGTATGTGTGGGTTAATGGGTGAATGCCTGTAAATGTTATCGGGTGCGGGGTGGCAGTTTCATATGAATGTTTGTGTGGGTGGGTTGGGATGGCTGTCATACTTGCATTCTCCTTTAGACTGATAAGTAGAACCTATAACCATGGTTGTGGAGGAGAGAATACTAGACTCCAGAGAGCAGTGGCTGAATGGTACATAGATAGAACAGGAATCAGGGGATGGGGAGCACTACACAACAGGATTTTCCTTTACTTGTTGTGCCTTATTGCTAGATAAATGTCTTGGCAACAGGGAAGAGACTGCTGGATACCAAGAATAACATGCAGATACTACAGGATATGAATTGATAAACTCTAATGTCTGGCATTAATGACTGAAAAAAAGCTTCCATGATTTACAAAGGCAGGAAAGAGAGAAATCAAAGATATTTAGACAATGCAGGGACAGGTACCTAAGCAATTGCACCTAGTCTTTAAAATGGAACGACTATCACTCCACATTCTTTCCAGTCACTACAGGTATCCTTGAAAGCTCCATACTTAGGCAAATACTTTTCAATATCTTCATTAAATACATGTACAGGAATCAAAACTCACTACCAAAATACAATATATTCCTGACAGAACTTTAATTTGCTTACCTGCAAATTATCTCACCTTAAAAACCATCATACAGGAAGCTTTTACCTCTATAGAAAACTGGATAAATAAATCTCAATTGCTCTTAAACCCCAACAAAAGGAAACTAATCCTATTCCTTCCCAAAAGTATAAGTCAAAACAGCACTGACCTTAACATTCCCAGGACTCTTAAAAGCTTGTACGGACTGCAAGATCGGTGCAGGAGCTCAAGCAGTCAATGTCTGCCGTGCAATCCAGGAGCAGCTTGCAGGGGCGTGCACGAGAGATCTCCTGGACTAATCCTGCATGAACGAAGCCCTTGTATGCAAATCACCCCATTTGCAGGAGAAATCCATGCAAATGAGGTGATTTTGCGATCCAGGAAGCTTGCGACCGTCCATGCAGGAGTAGTCCAATCAGCAGAAATGTACTCGGTTAGTAACCGAGTACATTTCTGCAAAATCCAAAACGGAGCTATGACAGCTCTATTTATAATTATAGTCAAGTTGATATAACTACTGAGCATGCAAATGTTTTTAGTAAAGGGATGTCTTATGTTCCCATGAAAAGGGCAAATATTACTAATTTGATAACTGAGTTAAAGCTTATCACTAGAAAGTTAAACTTGACGGTTTTACATCAGCAGACGCCAAGCATGACTAATAATTTTATGCGAATTCCTAGTGTAATAAATCCTCCACTTCATCCAAAAATAAAATTATTTGAGGAGTTATGTGAAATAGATTTTAGACATCATTTGAAAAATAATAAAAGAGGACTTGATTATCGGAATAGTAAAAATAAAAATAAAAATAATTTTTCAGACGTAGAATGGAAAATGCTAAATGATATAAAAACCAACAATGATGTTCGCATTATGCAGCCTGATAAAGGTGGCGGTCTAATTATCATGAATGTATTTGACTATAATCAAAAGTTATTACAAATCTTGTATGGTGATGCTTATATTGAAGCTTCCCTAAATGAAATCAATATTTCTTATTCTAGGATCGAGTATATTCTCGAAGACATGCTGTGGCAAGGCCAAATAACTAGGGAGGCATTCTCATATATGACCATGGAAAATCCCAGGATTCCAATTATGTTTGGACAACTAAAGTTGCACAAAAATTTGCAAGATCCACCGATTCGTCCAATAGTGGATGCTGGTGTTTCAAAAACTTATTACATTGCAAAATTTATTGATAAAAAGTTGAAGCACAAGCTTAATGAACTCGAGTATATTTCTCGAGATTCCTGGCATTTTCTCACTAAGGTCAATGATGTTACTATTGATAATTTAGAAGAGCTTATATTTCTTACACTGGATGTAAAAGATCTCTTCACTTGTATTCCGCAACAACTAGGTACATCTTGGTTTACTGATTTTTTCTTTGAAACTTTACCCATCACACAAAATGAGCTAAATACATTAACAGACTTATTAGATCTTGTTTTGTCTAATAATTCTATCTACCATGATGGACAATATTTTAAACAAATCAAGGAGGTTGCGATGGGCTCGCCAGTTGGTGCATTATATGCAAATGTAGTTATGGCTGTATGGGAACACAGATTTTTGTTTCCATCAATGTTTATGAAGCATGTTAAGATGTATAGTCGATTCCTGGATGATTTATTCTTTATATGGGAAGGTTCGATACAGTCCATTAAAGAATTTTTAATATATATAAATGGCACTACTGAATTTTTAGAATTCACACACCAATACAGTAGGATACGATAGCTTATTTGGATGTTTGTTTGCAGAAAGAATTTGATCATAATAAGCTAAAAGCTACCATTTATCGAAAAAAGACTTATTCAAATAAATTCTTACATTTTGGAAGTCATCACCCGCAACATGTTAAAAAGGCAGTGTTAAAAGGGCAACTAGTACTCGCTGCCCGCATGGTTTCAGTTTATGATGAATTTATTATGGAGTGCCAATTTATAGCTAATATGTTCTTAAATAGACAATACCCAAGTTGGTTTGTTGACGGCATAGTTAGAGAAGTGGTAATAAAAAGAGAAAATGGTTTTTATAAGCCTCTGCTAAGGTCAACTGAGTTCATGGAACCTCAAGAAATGCAGCAAGAAATTATATCCAATAGTATTAATGTGGAGAAAAATGCAACAATAGGCATATTTAATAATACCAATATTGCATTTATCACCACTTATATGCAAGACTCGGGATATATTAAAAATTTGGTTAATAAAAATTGGACCTTTATTAAAGGAGATGAGCAACTGATGAATTTATTAGGCACTAAACCATCTATCACATATAAAAGAGACAAAAATCTAAAGGATCTGTGCCAAAAAAATCCACAAACACATATTAGTAATGCTTATATGAGGAAATGTAATATGTGTAAATATTGTACATATATATTAGAAACTGATCAAGTCCATATAAATGGTAATAATATAATAATAAAAGGGAAATATAATTGTAACACTTTTGGGATTGTTTATGCAGCTCTGTGTACAGAATGCTCAGCCTATTATATAGGAAAAACTGAGCAAAAATTAAGACAACGTATATATGAGCATGTATATGACATCAATAGACAATCAGAAAACAATGCACTTTATAGACATATTGCTCAGTATCCTACTCACAAATTTAAATTTGTAGTACTTGAACAGGTGGTTGCATCTCCTAGAAAAGGCCCCTGGAAAATAATATTAGAATCTAAGGAATATTGGTGGCAAGTTTTGCTAAATGCCACACAAACTCCTGGAATTAATGATTCTATATCTATTGCTAGTGTATTAAAATTGAGGGATTTGAATAGGTAAATATATTATGCAAGGTATTAATATTAATATATGTGTAGGTTATTTTTAAATTCGTGTTTAAATTGGATGTTCTAGCATTAGCTAGTATTTAATCTATGTTATGAATAAAAGTTTTGGTTAGTGGTGTAATGTTTTTATATTGTCATTGTAGCTATATTATATTACAAGTACTAAGCATATTTTATGTTAAAAGAGATTTTATAAATGCAATAAGACTTAATTAATTGGAAAATTCATTAATTGGTTAATTAAGCATATAGTATATAAGTGAATATATTTGTGGTTTATTTTGTCTGATGAAGGCTGAGCTTATACAGCCGAAAGCGCTTACAATGTTTTAATAAACTTGGAACGAATTTTAGAAGAAATTTGCATTGCTGTTTTTCTGCTATTGTGCTTCTGGACTTTTTAACAGTTTGTGTTCATTTTTTGTGGATTATAAAGCTTGCGACCATCCATGCAGGAGTAGTCCAATCAGCAGAAATGTACTCGGTTAGTAACCGAGTACATTTCGGCAAAATCCAAAACGGAGCTATGACAGCTCCAAATAAAGGCTGCATATCATGTAGTAAGCATGGCAATGGCCAAGTATAAGGCCATTGGCATTGCAAACAATACAAAAAATAAAATCAACTTTTATTTTTTTTTAGCCAATCTCGGCTGTTTAAGAGTAGGGCAGATGCGCGCAAATGGAATCGGCGGGAAAATAACAAAATGAACCTAAATTAAGCATTCTAACTAAAATCAGTATTCTGCATTGCAAGTCAATGGCAGGCAGAAGACAACTTGGCCAGTGAGTAGTGGTTGCTAAGGGAGGAGGCTCAGTGTGAGTCATGTAACTATGCATTAGCAGGCAATTCTATGCAAAAGAGGGGAAGGCTAGTGAATCCCAGTTGTCCCCAGCATGTGAGTCAGGTCCCAACAGTGTAAGAGTAGGAATAGCTTGGTGCAAGCCTAGGAGGTAGGTGACATCATGGGGTCTGTCAGGCATACTGTAAGTGGATTGGAGCCCTGTGGCTCAGATTTGCACCTAGCTTAGCACAGCTAAGCTATGGGGTGTGTCTAAACTTGCTTAGTACTCTTTATAAAACCTAAGCAGGAGTGCGTGCTGCACACTGGGTTTTAAAGGAAGAAAAAAGTTAGACCAGAAAATAGCAGCAGTGTGCAAGTTTGAGCACTCTGTTTGCATGGTGCGCACACTGGCATAAACAAGGAGGCGATGGGAAGGGAAAACAGCAGTAGGAAGGTAGTCAAGGAGAACTAGCTTAGCTGGCAGGTGAAATGTATCAGAATCAGCCAATTACACAGGTAGCAGACCAGACCAGCCCAGAACACAACTATAAACTAAGCAAACACCTTCCCCTCTGTTTTTCCCACATTCTATACCACCGGTGTATACAATCAGGGAAATGTTAACAAACAAACCTACAAAATGAGAAGGGCTGCATGCAGCAGGCAACATAGAACAACATGTGCAAGAGGCTGAGGGTGGTGAGGATGTGAATGTTGCCAAAGAACCCACAGTGAGGAGGTGGAGAAGAGTGTACAGACCCAGGGTAACCTACCAGGGGCTACATGAGCTGCAGATAGTGGAGTACTATAGGGTGGACAGAGACCTCCTACAGCAAATTGTGGAGCTGTGCCGGCCACACCTGACACACCAAACTGACCGAGAGGAACCCATCCCAGTGGATACCAAGGTATGTGTAGGCCTAGGTATACTAGCCAGAGGTACCTCCCAAAGCACAACTGGAGATATCATGGGGATCTCACAGGCATCAGCATCTTGAGTATTCCACCAGTTCCTGGATGCCATATTTACACATGCCGGTGAGCACGTATATTTCCTCAACACCCATGAGGTGTTGACCAGCAATATGCATCTCTTCCACCAAATAGCAGAATACTCTGGGGTAGTGGGTGCTATAGACTGCATGCACATATACATCAAAGCACCACCCGGTGAGCAGGGTAATGTCTACATCAACCACAGGGGCATTCCCTCTATCAACTCCCAGGTCATATGTGACGCCCAGGGCATTATAATGAAAGCATGTGCTGGCTACCCTGGGAGCTATGATGATTCCCACATATGGCATCTGATGCAGTTGTACCAGAGATTTGCCCATGGGGACATCCCCTACGGTCACCTAGTGGGGGATGCTGGGTACACACTGGAGCTGTGGTTGATGACAATCATCAGAAATGCATACACACCTAAACAACAATGCCATAATGAGGCACATGAACAGGCCAGACATATAATAGAGTTTGTGTTTGGGATGCTCAGGTCATGGTTCTGGTGTCTGGACACATCCGTTGGAGCCTTGCAGTATTCACCAGCTACATGTATCCACATTGTTATGGTATGTGCTATACTATACAATATGATCCTGCAGAAACAGCTGCAGCAGGAATAGCATGGTGCAGGGCCACACAGCCCCCCTAGAAATACACCTCTGTGAAGGCTGTAGCCCAGTAATGTGCCATAATGGCGTACTGCTGTAGTGTGATTTAGAACTGTGGTAGGGTTCTATCCCCACCCATGGCAGTTCTGGATGTTTTGTGTGTGTTTCAATGTCTGTGTATGGAACAATGCATTATAGGCTTGTCACACGTAGTACATTTCAAATGACCTACTTTGGCAATCCTGCTGATGTCATTCATTGTGAAATACACCTTTGAGGAAGGAGTTCTCCATTAATCCCTGTGGTGCGTCCTATAATAGCTCCATGCTGTAGTGTGATATCAACCTCTGTTAGAGTTTCTCTACCCACACATGTCGGTTGTGGATGTTCTGTGTGTGTGTCACTGTCTGTGTAAGGAGCAAAAAATTTTAGGCTAATCACACTCACTACAATTTGAATGGCCTGCTCTGGCAATCCTGCTAATGTCATCCAATGTGATATACACCTTCGGGGAAAAAGTACTCCAGTAATCTGTGTGGCACATACTATAACTGCATAGTACTGTAGTGCAATAAACTAATTAGGTAGGATTTCTACTACTCCCAGACATGACAGGTGTGTGTGTGTGTGTGTGTGTGTGTGTGTGTGTGTGTGTGTGTGTGTGTTTGTAACTCGTATCCTGTGTGGAGGTCGCTGTGTTTGTGTGACACCTGTGGCCAATGTGTAGTGGGTTTTCCATATTTCTTATATGGTGGCCCTAATATATATGACAAAGTCCACCGTACAGGGATAACAGATGTGAAATAGCAGAGAGGCTGGGATGCAAAACCATACCCATACATGTGACAACAAGGCCAGTCAATCACAGTTAGCAACCCAAGTATTACCCAGAGCACACTCCCAACCCATGTCTCATACACACACACATGTCTAGGCAACAGCCAATATGTGAGTAGTACACTGCATATTGGCCACTGATAGTAACTATGACGTAATAGCAGTGGGCTACAGAGGGCATGGCATCCTGTCCATCTGTCCAATATGCACGTACATGCACACAATGCACATTCCCCATGTTCCCCAATGGACACCTGCAACACCTGTGGTGCCATCACATGTGACCCACAAAGGACATTCCATGCCTGACAACATGCCCTGTATTGACAGATGCCACTGACACCAGGAAATGCTGTTAGCATGATATAATTGCAGATGCAGGGTAAACCTGCTGCCCATTACCAGTTCCTGCCACAGGTGAGCAAGACTGGCACATCTGATGATAATCTGTGTTCACAACATGGGCCAGACACCCCAGGTACAGTTCCACATGTCACTGTACATGCATATGGGAGGTGTGCACATCCCAGACACCATCCATGTCATGGACTAAGGAAGACATACATGGCAAGTGATGCACAGCATTGGCCACACACACAATAGTCACCCAGGTGACTGGATGGGGGATACAATACAAACTTGTGTGGGCAAATGCAGACACTACAGGCCTAAGTCACAATGCAGACCATTGTCATGTGGCCTGATGCCAAGGTATACCCATCGCCTAGCCTTGTACAGCTGTCTGGCAAAGTTGACCACCACACACCCATGCAAACATCGACCCATGCATGTCAGTACTGGCACCCTGTGTGTTTGTGTGTTGTATGGTGCGTATGTTCACATCCACACTTCCTACAACCCCCATGGACATACTGTAGCATGCTGTCTGATGTCAGACACCTCCCCATACCCTTTGCGCATACAAGCCCCATATGACCCACGTGGTGCATGTGATACCTGCACAGTGATGTGTTGTGGCAATCTCACTACTGATGAGTTATAATCATGGCCCTGCCAAGTGTGTCAATGTGTGTGTGTCCCTGTGAGAGTGTGGCTGTGTTGATGCTGGCACCTGTTCATGTGGACAGACACAAGTACGTCACCTTACGTATAGCTACCATATCCCTGTTGCAGATGTCACTCACCATCACATATATGTTTTGAGGGCTCCATAACAGGTAACCCATGTGGTACATCCAATAACTGCATAGAACTGCGATCGCACTACATAGTCATCAGTGGTTTGATACCCTGTGCTGGTAAGTGTGTGACACAACCAAGCCTAAGCTTTACTCTCCCACCCCTTCCTGACTTGCCTTTGCCTCTGTCTGTCTCACCCACTCCCTCTCTGGTGGATAGGCAGCATCATGTGTATTTTAAGTGATGCTCATAATCAGCTGATGTCCTCTGTACGAATTGCAGCCTTCCCCTAGCTGACTGCAAGTGGAACAACTGTGGTAACATTCCCATAGCCAATTGCAGGAAACACACTGCAATATCTTTCTCCCCAGGCCTCCACTGAAAATGGACTTTTATCCAGTTGGACACTCCCAGTCAACAAATGTAAAATAAATAAAAAATAAATAAATTATGTTGGTGTTGGCCCTTTTCATTCACTGTGAGCAGGAATTAGATCTGTTGTTTGGCAAACAGCATCACAGATGGATTTGGTATTTACCTCTAACAACATACACTGTGGAAACAGGGCAACACACAGGAGGGGGATGTGCCTGATTTGACTACAGACTGTAAGTGCTGCACTACTGCATTTGGATTAATGTTGGTTTAATGGTGTGTGTGTGGATATGGCTGTCCTACATGTCTCAATACCTGCCATGTCAGTTCCATGTTTATGAGGAATCTCCATCTGCAGGGCCATCTGCAGACTGGGCAGTATGTTGTGATTTTGGTTTCATGTGTTACCCACGGAGCATCTATCTGTGGACTGCAGAAGGTTGTGTAAGGATTGCAGTCTGTAGATGGTGAAAGCCATGACAGTTACTGACTTCATATCCCTCATAGGACATATGTTGCAACAAACCTCGTTACTTCAGTAAATGTATGAGGTTATCACAGCAACATGTTAATATTGGCACTGTGTAGGTGCTTCCAGCTACAACTCTGTCAACCTTTGTACATATGTCGTGCATGAAGTGGTGCATATGTGCTGTGCACCATAATTAGTGTCATCATATCTGATAACAAGCCAGTGAGATATCAGACTGCTGCACATGTTATGTACAGTAGGGGTTATATTTCGTGACATAACCTGGACATACTGTGGATGTTAGTACAGAACTGAGGTCTGTGTACTTATGGTGAATGTCAACAGTGTGTGTATTGTTAATATGTACCCTTGCCTGTGTACAGACTGTAGCAGATGTCATTGTTCTAGTTCCCGTCCTATCTGATGTTGCATGCTGCTCCACTGTATGATACCGTATTGGCATACATGTTTGTAGGGCAATACACACAAATGTGCCATACCACAGACAGCCATCAGACCTAACTGTGTGGCAGCCCAGTATATGTAAGGTCAGTCTGTGAGTGTCCATATACTGTAATATTATTCTAGCTTAACATATGTGGCTGTGTTTACATTAGTTGTGGTTATGAACTTTCACACAGGTGTATCTGATCCTGTGCTGTGACATGCTTGTAGAGCCTGCTATATATGCAGTTACATGTTCATTCCCCCATAGGAGATTTAGGCCAGTGTTGAGCCAGTCTGCCTGTAGCCTGCACAGTGCATTGTTACATGCCTAGTAGCTTACTGTACTTACCCAGTGAGATGTCATGTGCAGATACTTGCCAGATGTACTGCTGCCGGGCCTCCGTTAACAGTCATGTATGTCAGACAGAGCAGTGGGATGCTGTACAGATGTTTGTCAATATCTAGTGGGTAGTATGTGGCCATGACACCCCTGTACCAGTGGTTATTATGTGTCAGGCCAGACAGGGGTGTGTGAATGCATAACCTATGGTGGCAAATGCGTGCCAGTCATTATGTGTTATACCCATCTACATGGCTGTCTACATCCATATTGTCAGGCATGGTACACATGTTGTGCACTAAGGGGTTATATGTATACCTCTGGATGGTACAGCGTATGTCAGAATGTCCACAAATATTGACCAATGTCTCTGTTGCAGTCCACAAGGATAGTACATGCTAGCAGCGGTACTTTACTATGATGTCCTTCGGATGTCTGTCAGTAGCCAATGGCACACATGTTATAAGCAGATTTGACCTCCCACACACACCATGTCTGTGAAGACAATCCCAATGATAGTAGCAATAGTGTACTAATATACCTGCTATACATACCTGACATCCCCTTGCACTATGACTTTGGGACTATAGAGGCTGAGGCAGGGCTACACTCCATGTCCAGGACATATGGTGGAAATATATGTACATATAATTATCCAGATAGCCATATATATATATATATATATATATATATATATATATATATATATATATATATATATATGATTACACATGTGTAGTATTTCCAATTACCACTGTCATGGCAACCCCCTACTATAAATCCCTACATCATGTGGGCATGGCCCCTTTAAATTTCATGTGAGATGGACATCCTTTGTTGGGCATCAGTGTTACAGACAGCAGGTAGCAATACTTCTTACAGGAGAACCGGCACACTCAGGGCAGCTACATATTTGTAGGAGGCTCCAGAAGTACAGACAGAGCATGAGTAGAGTTGTGTTATGCTTTGTATAGTACTGGTGTTACAGGGTTTGTGTGTACATACTGGTTTACCTTGGAATGCAGTCTGTCTGCATAGCTCTCAACTGTGGGCCTATCCTCTTGCTGACCAGAGGTATGCCTATCGTGTTTCGTCTGTCCACAACACAGGTCCTGTGTCAGATAATTCACTGGCAGTGTGTGTGTTGAGTCCTTTCAGTGCATGGCTACATCCATTTCTGTTTCTAACCTCAATTCCTTGACTAGGGGTATGTTACAGACTATCCTGTAGCACCAACAACTTGCTTAGTGTATGGCAACAGTTTTCCACATATGTGCCTGTTTTACAGCCTCTGTCCTCCACTTACATACCAAGTTTTGCACATATGGCATGCTGTCGGGGGTTGTTCTGTAGTGGGTTGTGAGTACATCACACTGCCATTGTTGCCATCAGTACACTGCTGTTGTATCCCCCACACATACAGTGGGGCTGGATCCATATACATGTGGGTGTCACCTACACAATACATATGTGCCCTTATGCACTTCAGAGGCCAGTGTATATAACAGTGGTATATGGCCCTGTATTATTGAGTCTGGGGGGGGTAGCACCGTACATAACCTAGGCTGTTACAAAATGTGGGGGTATCAGGGGTGAGCTGCCTTCAGCTATCTGGATGTACAGTACCGTACCTACATTTGCATTACTTACATAAATTGGGTTAATGCAAACCTACTGCCTCTTGCCATACAGACTGTACCGTTTGTCAGTGTGCTTGTGATGGTGTCAGTTATGCTTTATTATGTAACAGTTACAACCCATTTGGTCACATGACGTGTTTACCACCTACTGATTTTGTACAGAGTGTAGATAGAGGCTGCTGAACTATACACCTGCATTGCATACTGTTGATTTTTTGGTATCCTGCGGCCCAGTCTGTCTTCACTATTGTACAATTTGACGTGCTTGGCCTGGACAGCAACAGTTGTGAAACTTTCCAAACTACTGTATTAGTACAACTGTTTCACAGTTGCATTCCTCTGTTTATATGGATGTCAGTGTCTGAAAAGCTATATGACATGGCATTTAGAACTGTAATAGTACCCAATTAAAGGTTTTCCATTTCTGCAAACTTGTGTGTGGTGTTTTTCCTATGACCTCTCTGTGGGTATATGTTGCAGGCAATGACTGCATTTGTATGGGTGGCCCATACAGTGTCCAGTTGTTCAGGTGTTAACTGTAGGCATAATGTCTGTTCCATATTGTGTGCACATTCTGCATATGTATCTTACTGTACATATATCTGCGTGTGTATGTGTAGTCACATGTATATCTATCTATCTATCTATATATATATATATATATATATATATATATATATATATATATATATATATATATATATATATATATATATATATATATATATATATACATATATATATACATATATATATATATATATATATATATATATATATCTGTATCTGCATATCTATGTCTGTGTATCTGTATTCTGGGGATGTTGATGGCTTCCACATTTTCCATTTCCTATGGGAGGCAGACTGTACTGCATGATATGTTACCAATACCAGCCTGACATCATACAGGTGGGATGTAGTAATGTTAACATCCTGTTCCCATGTTGTGTCAGGTCCTGGTTATGGGATCTGCAACACTTAGTAGTGTATTGCAGGGCGGACATGTTTGGCTGTGGTGGGGGATGCGTATTCGTACAAGACGTATAGTGTATGGGGCCTCTCAACCCCATTAACGGTGCATGTGGACATATATGTTTTTGTTAATCTGCCATTGCTATCTACAGATGTATGGCCATATATACCTATATAGATATATAAATATATCTGCTTACATATATATATAACTATGTCCGTATATACCTACATAGATATATATCTGCGTACACATATGTAACTTGCAGTGTATATGTAGACATATAGGTGTAGACACATATATGTGTCGATGTAGGCATTTGCATGTATATATGTTCATATACATTAATATATATGTATATATTTTTATATATATATATATATATATATATATATATACATACATGTTGTATCTGTTTATATATTAATATATTTGCACACACATATATTAATATATTTGCACACACATACAGCTACATGTTGGTATACATTCTCTGTACTGTTGCTTGACTGGACTCGATGATATGTTTCTGAAAACAGGGGATTTATTTGTACCTGGCATGGCTTAATTGTCAATCACTTTGTGTATGGTGTGCAGAGTCCTGGGTTTGAGCCTTGCAGCGGCTGTTTACTTTGTTGCTGGGCAGAACAAGGGCCGTTGGCTACAGAGTGATTAAGGCAGTCGTAAGCGGGTTTGCATGACGGTAAGCACTGCTAACTTCCGATCACACTTTCTTCTACTTAGTTAGCTTCCATATTGCTTAATCTGTGTAGGCAGTGCTTACCCCCCCCCCCGTGCAGATGCACTTAAACATGTTTACTAGTGCTTACATATGCTTACTACTGCTTATTTGTGCTTAAACCTGCTTACTAGTGCCTTATTCATTATGACTCTGACACTTCACATGTGCATTTCCTGCAGTACTCTAGTTCATAAATATGTGTTATTTACTGGGCTTTGCAACAACAAAATTGGTTATAATTTGCTTTGCCATGTAAAATAGACTGTGCTGCAGTGGAACTCGAACCGGGAATACCTGCCCATTAGGCAGATGCTCTGCCCACTATACTATTGCTGCGTTGCTTCATTTGCATATATCTTCCATAATTTCATACCCATGGTTCCTTCCCCCGCCCCCCCCCCAATTTCCATGTACACAGCAACCATCCATTCTCCAGTTGCTAGCCCAGCCATACCACATCTCCACACACTGCTCATTCTCCACGTCTTGGTACTCATCCAGTATACTGTCTCGACCCAAGCTTCTTCAGGCTCTTCATCCATTTAGTCTATGTACGTATGAGCCTTGCCTTGTTCATCTTTTGGGACATGTGTAGACAATAGTTTGACTCACAATATTTGGTTCATCCTGCCAGGGACGGACCTGTTTTTGTGTCAAGATTAGACTTAGCTAGTCTACACTGTTTCTCCCACTGGTAACATCCTGCCAGGGGTTTGAGAAGCAGTGGTTTGCTCACACACCTGCACATGCTCATCTCCCGGTTCCGCGGAACCGACATCCCAGGTTTGACATTCTGAACATGAAGCACACCCACAAGCCCCCTCAACATGCATGTTTTTTTATTATTTTCTTAAGTTTTTTGCAAGACTACTGTTCTCACATTATCATTGGAAAGGCACTGTTTTTTGATATACATAGACTGCTCATAATAATATATTTGAGCAATGTACAAATGGTTGCTCGTATTAATCTACATAATTACATACATTTCCTATACTGTTGAATGACTGTGCTGGATGATATGCTTGTGATAACATCAGCTGTATGTGTATCTGCCATGGCTTAGTGGTAAATCAATTTGCCTATAGTGTGCAGGGTCTGGTTACAGCTTCTTACATTCAGTTAACTTCTACATTGCTTAACCAGTGTAGGTATTGCTTACCACTGCACAAACAGGCTTAATCCTGCTTACTGCTGCTTAAAAGTGTTTACTCCTGCTTACCCCCATGCTAAATTATTTAAAACAAAAGAAAAAGGGGTTGATAGGAAAGTGGAGAAAAAAGGGGCACAAAGAGGGAAAGACAGTAGGGAATATAGGGATGTGCAGGAAGGCTGAAGGAAAGGTCCATAGCTGCCCATTTCTTCTACAGCAACAGCTATGCATATACACTGAATTTGGAGGGAGATTTGTACACTCAAACCTCTGGGTGGGGGTGAGGACAACAATAATAAGTTGTGATGCCAATTGGACCAGATTTCACATGTCCAGTGGACATGTGTGCTAAAATGGACAGCTATGTATGGGGCGAGATTTTTTTGTGTGAACATATTGCCCTTTTTTTCTTTTTCAGGTGAGAGTGGGATGTTGGGGAGTGGTAGTAGGTATATGTGGGGAGGCAGGTTGGGTAGGTTAACAGACAAGACAAACAAGACATATACAGGGACGGTATATGACACATGTGGGGGTTAAGCACCTTGGATGGGGAGGGTTGTTTGGAAGTTGCAAGCCCATGAGCCTCCAAATGGAAATAGTGGGACTGAGGTCTCCACCCATAGGCAGTCACCACTGCACCTTCAAGGCTCCAAAGGTGTCTGTGCTGGGGGCTGGGTAGGAGGGGCAGGCTCACCCTCTAATTACACCATGCAGCCCTCAAGCTGGTGTAGCTGATCTCAAATCTCCTTGTCGAGCTCCGTACGCACCACAGCCAGGACCTGACAGCGGGTGACAGGTACCTCTTCACCCCCACTCCCAGGGAGGACCGAGCCCCATCCCCTGCGGCGGTTCCACCCAAAGGTGGTGCAGGGCAGATGGACGAGGAAGTCCCAGGCTGGGCCCCAGACATGCTGGTGCCCGGTGCCATGGCCAGCTGAGGTGGGACAGGTGGGTCCACTGGGACTGTCCTTCCCATATGAGCTCTGGTGTTTTAGTTTTAAGAAAGCTATCAGTTAGTCATAGTCAGCAGCATTCAGAATTAGTTACAACAGCATGCATAGGTATTCCCATTAACTCAAGACATCGGATTACAAAAGTTGCAGATCAAGCAGAACACATGCATATATGGGAAAACAGTGGCCATTACAACAGCATGTATGTTTCATTGATGGCAACAGGCCACCAATATGGAGTATTTTAACATGGCACATGCATAGAACAAAATGTGAATATTTATAAACCAATAGGACATATGTTCCAACAAACGTTTGGAGTGTACATGTACCCACTGAGGTATGTAATAAGGTTATTGTTGCACATATGGAGGGGGTGAGAGAGAGAGAGGTCAATTGACAACTAATATATCCCTGTAGTTTTCACAGCTTTCTTAGTCACTGCAGTCATCTGTCCCTTACATGTATTATTACACTCCCAATGTCTTTACTTTGTACAATGGTATGTTTGTAGATTAGTATATGCGTGGACTGTGTCATACGTATAGTCTACACCTCTTACCTGTTATACTTGTTAAGAAAATCATTGCTAACACTACCTGACACTTTCTACACACACTCCCAGATTCCATGATTGTAGACAAGTATATATGTGACCTGTGTAGTACCTACAGTCTACACCTCTTACCTGTTATACCTGTTGAGAAAATCATTAACATTACCTGACACTTTCTGCACATACTCCCAAATTCCATGCTTGTAGGCAAGTATATACATGACCTGTGTAGTACCTACAATCTACACCTCTTACCTGTTATAGTGGTGGAGAAAATCTTTGTTAACACTACTTGACAAGTTCTAGACATACTCCCAGATTCCATGTTGCTGTTATACACATACCTAACAATCTGTTATTGCACACACTCTGGTCAAGGCGTGAAAGGATGCGGGTGTTAATGTGACATATATTGAGAATTGCAGTCATACACTTTGGATAAGATGCTACAATGAGAGGTTTGTTTACATATACATTCTCTTTTTATGTTCAGGTCTGACTATCCATTATATGTCAGTATAAGCTGCCTACATTTCTTGGATCATCACACTGATTTGTCAGGGGAACAGGTTATCAGGCAGCAGATGTGGACTAGTATTCTGGACATGCTGTACAGATCAAGCAGTTGAGGGGTATGACTATGCATACAGCTTGCTACCTGAACATTCTGCCACAGTCTGTGCAGTTTATGGTTATGATTATGCTTACAGCATACTATTTGAACATTCTAGCAAAGGCTGTACAGTTGTTGGGTCTAATTATGCATACAGCTTTCTCTTTGAACATTCTCGTAAACTCTGTACAGTTGTGGGGTATGAATATACCTACAACTTACTACCACTCCTGTGGTTCGAATCCCTGCTGTGTGTGGTAAAAATATTACAGTTGCCATCACAGTACACTGTGCTATCAGGAAATTGGTGCACAGTATTCCAATGGCTTCTGTCTAAGTCTCCCTCAGTTGTTCTATATGACTGACCTCTTGGGACTTCCAGCATTGTTATACTGAACTTCCTACACATTTTAACTGCATTCAACAGTGTGGGAACACTGCTTAATACAACATTACTATTTATATAATGTAACACTACAACAACATATGAAAGCAGGATGTACACAAGCACTCCAGGGGTTATACTTTTATTCGCAAGATATTACACCTTTATTTCCATGCAACCTATATGACAGTCTTCCTGCCATATTGTCTGGTTTATTCAGTACATCTCATACACAATACACTTCTTTACTGGTACAACACTTTCCAGAACTATTATATTTATTTGTTATAACAGTACATGCATGAATATTACAAACCTGCCTCGCGACACAGCCTTTGCAGCATAGCAGCCTGGTCTTGCTGATTCACAGCCCGCTCATCTGTAGCTGTCAAAGAAATACAGTGAGATTTAGCCATTACCTATCCATAGTATACACAAGCTAGGGCAATCATTATCTATATAGTAGAATGGGTACTTAGTGCTGGGGCATCGGCCATCTGCCTTGCTTCTTGGATCCACTGGTCCAAGAGATCACCCCTCTGCAGCTTCAGGTCAGCATGGTGAAGCTTGACCTGCTCAACAATCTGGGGGATACCAGTGGCACCAGTGAGGTCATGGGTGAGACTGTCCCAAGCCTTCAGTTTATACTGAGAGCCTTGGTACTGGCCCTTGCAGCAGTCTCTCCTCATGGTGTTTTACCAGGAGCCATACCATGAATCTGAACTCCTGGGTGCCCCAGCGCTGCACTCTAAATCGAGTGCCTGCCCCAACGCCAGTCATTCTGCCTACAGTAGGGAGCTGCAACCAGGTACGGGAATTATTGGTGCCTGTGGGATTTGAATACACCCAATTCCCCACACTTTCCTGCGATTGGATGGTTTTGAAAAGGGTAAGCTATGGGCACACCTGCTTACCGAATTTTGGCATTGCTTAAAGGGGCATACCACTGGGCAGATTGAGTTAGCTGGCCTACAAATTGCTTACCCCAACTAAGCTGAGCCGTGCAATGCTTAGCATTGCTTAATATTTAGTTTGCATTGTATTTTCCTGTTGGCATTGACATATTATTTGTTACATGTTAAATATGTGTCTGGTATCCATGATTCATGTGTACATACACTGTATGGGGTCCTGGGGACTTCAACACCTTATTACAATAGCACCTCACATCTGGCCTTACTGCAGTACTTCAGTTCACATATTTATGTTATGTAAGGTTATACAACATCACACTGCACATAAATTCCTTTCACATGTTCAGTTTAATTTCCTATGGTGAGGATTTGTTTGTTGAAACCTCAATCTTGTGCACTGCTATGGTGACTTAGTAGTTAACTGCTGTGACTATAGTGTACAGGGTCTTGGGTTCAAGCCTTGCATAGACTGTTTATTTTGTTGTTGGGCAGAACATGGACCATTGGATGCAGAGTGGTTAAAGCACTTTAAAGCAGTTGTAGGTGGGTTTGCGCAGTTACAGTTTCTTACAGTCAGCTTCTACTTTGCTTAATCTGTGTAGGCAATGCTTACCCCCACACAAACGCACTTAAACATGCTTACTAGTGCTTATATATGCTTACTACTGCTTATTTGTGCATAACCCTGCTTTACTAGTGTTTTATTCATTATGACACTGACACTTCACATGTGCATTTAATGCAGTACTCCAGTTCAATTTAAATGTTATGTAGTAGGTTATACAGCAAAAAAATGTTAATATACAGATTTCACATGGAAAGTGCTGCAGTGGGACTCAAACTGGGAATGCCTGCTTGTAAAGTGAGTGTTCTGCCCACTACACTACTGCTATACTGCTTCATTGGCATATATCTTCCTTGTTATCCTCTTCAGCCATTTAATCTGCATTAACTACAGCTAAGCGATGGGCACATCCGTGCACCTACGATTAGCTTTAATTGGATTTTGAACAAAAATAAAAATGTTTCTTCTTTTAATTTATATGTCCTGTTGCTGTTGTACACATGGGGGACTGTTGTTGGGGATATGAGAACACCTATGAGCAATCTCGTTAATTTCTTAACAACTTCTGCTGTTCTACATTGCAGTGGCATGTTTATTCTGAGAGCTCTGCTCTCAAACATGCCCCGTGCACTCATACACACTCCGTGTAAGCCTAGGAGCTCGGGCAGTGTGCCTTCATTATTATGCATGGCGTGCTGCTGCCCTGCTCCTACACAGGCGCTTCCGTGCATGATTAGGCTAGACATGCACAGAAGGTTAGTGAATCCGGGGGATTATCTCCTCAAACAGAATCAAAATTTTAAACATGACCAACACAAAACTGCTACCAGTTGTCATTGAAACCAAGTTAAAATTTTATCTGTACACTGATTTTGCAGCAATAAGACACACTGCAAACTAGGTTTTCTTTACAAAGCAAAATACCTGCTAAGTAAGGCATAGGAAAAATAGCTAGCACCTCCCTTCTCCTTCCTACCCTCCTATATGCCTCAGCAATACTCACAAATCTCAATTCTTCCACCAAACACAAACGAGAAAGCACTTACAACAAAATTAGCAAATCTGCCAGTGACCTCTAAATGGCTCCCCTCACTGTGTGGTGCTCAATACTCTCAACTGGCTTGAATTTTCTCAACAAATTGACCTCTTCCATCTACTTAAAACACTCAAAAATACTGTCAAATTTCAGCCAATGGCATGTACCAAATAGACCCTAAGATCCTCAGAACCTAAACTAAATGTTGGTAATAAATCAAATAATTATTGTTGTGACTTACTGTCTTCTATCACCATCTCCAAAGCATGAAACAAGATTAGAAATAACATCAGGATTTAAAATAACTTGCAACAATTCAAATTTGCCTGAATATATCATCTGTCAACTAATAAACTATGCAAGTGAGCCACACCAACAGTCTAATATATGCAGCTCTAAATATCTCCACTATGGATACTATGCAAGTATATTAATACAGTATTTTTCATTTTACTCACAATATCTTGAAACCATGTACTTCCTGAATTTGATATGCTTTATAAATAATGCTTGCTTTGAAATAATTTGCAAATAATGTTTATTGACTCTTTTTTTTTTTGAATTGTCAAAAATGTATTTCTATCCTTGTGGAGCTTTTCTCTCAGGGGTCCACTAAAAATAGGCATTTCAGTTCCCAGATGGACTTTCCCAGTAAACAAAAGCAAATAAATAGATAAATCTGAATTCTCATCCAAATAAAAGGCTAGTTCATAGATGGTACGTGCAATGTACAGCACAAAATAGCTTTAGAGGCCAACTGTGATGGCTTCTCTTACCTGGGCCAGTAATCAAGGAGCCTGAATCCTCACCACTGACAGCAGTAAGAGATGGTCACTAATAACTGGAATGGATTTACACAGTATTTTCAAATGTAGCTCTCTGCATCAAGCACAATTTACCCCCAAATCACACAGTGAACACACTCCAGATCTGGGACTGGACACTCTGTCTCTCCATATCCCAAACAAGACTAACTTTGGAGCACTGTGTCCCAGCTCAAAGTAGCTGACACACCCACACCTGGGTATTTGATTTTCACACACACACACACACACACACACACACACACACACACACCTAGGAAAGGCTGGCACAGATTTAATAGCTGTGTCCCTTGCCCAGACTACAAGGTAACCATTCTGCCACCAGTCAGCCACTCTAAGGCTCTTACAAGGATATCCAATTATGCTGAGTAAAATAAATGCTAATATAAGTAGTAGAGTGTAATCAAAGCAACAAGGCTTTTCAGAGTGTCCAAGCATCACTAAAATAAAAGCAAGTACTCTCAAGATGATAAAAGCATTCTCTAAAAGACCAACCACAATGAAAAGTATAAAAAATATTTAATAATAAATAATAAAATAGAAAACATGAAGATACTAAATATCTAAGTACAATATCACCCAAGTTTCAATCACAGGAGAAATAAAAATATCACATTTGGGCAGACTCACACAGATGCAGAAAAACAATACTTAATTAATCTCACTGTATTTCCTGACTGTCTAAAGAATAACTGTCCCCTAGCCAACTTAATTAACACAGCAAAGAAAGATAGGATGATAAGATGCTTACTTCCACAAGGCAAGGTGATGAGCTTCTAACTATCTGACACAGGTTTTTTATATCAGGTTCCAAAGCAAACAAAACAAAACAAACTGCTGTGTGAGTTCCATCCTCTTAGTGCTGGTTATAGAATGACATCACATTTGATCACCTGATTCTGTACAATACACAGTAAGAGCTTTGCTAAGATTTGTTGCATTATCTGAAAGCTATAGAACAATTCTCTTCCCTTCCGGAATTCTTTGTTTAAACATATACATTTAATCAGTTATAATAACACTGTTGATACATTTTTTAACAAAAGCATCTGTACAAATCAGTATGATAGTCAAATGACACAAAAATCTTTACAAACCTCTAGCTAGCTATGCTGGCATATGTTACACATGCACTGCCCTATTCTCCCTGGCACAGATGGCAATACCTCACATGATGACATGAAAATGACAAAAAAAATGTCAATGAGCAGGATGGAATATGTAAATACATGGGTCTATCATGGCAGAGCAATTCAGAGATGTATGAAATTATTAATTACTGCACCTACAGTCATCTAGACTGAATGCCGTGTGATATGGAATAAAAGAAATATGCCATGTTAGGTATACAGTGGAAGTAGCACAACAGCATGTATTGACAGTGTTGCTTGTCTAGTCAGGATAAAATAGTCGAGTATTTGAGGTTCTGTACAACAATTCAGGATTGAGTTTTAATAACTTCAACTTAGATAAACTTATAAACAAACTACCTATTACACTCATACATGCTCACTCACTGGCTGCACTCTCCAAATGGCACTGAAGCCAACACATACTTGCTAATTATAAGCACATGCTCTCCTTGAAATGCTTCTTAAAGACACAACACACACACTCTGTTCTACAGTCTCCTCCTTTGGGAAAATAAGTTATGCAATATTGACATGAGTTGACATGCAATCCATACAAATAATTCTTTGTCATGCAAACACACATATACAGTTATGTCCAGGTTGCTGTGTATTTCACACTAGTTCTGGATATACGGCCAAATCATGTGACATAAAAATTAGAATCAGGTCTAGCAATGGGACTATCTCTGCTGAATGTTCAACCTTAGGGTACATCAGGAACATCACTAGGATTGGAAGTAAAAGTTAAGACATGCTCTGCAACAGGAACATTGTCTGGATTGCTCTGAGATCTATAATCTGTATCACAGGAACAATGCTGCAATATCAATTCTGGTACAGAAATAAGATGTCTGCGATTTCTCCTGCACTCCACACCCCCAGATTCTACGAAACAGGATCTTGGCTCAGTACGTATACCTGTTACTTGACCAATCCAGTCAAAACCTTTTGCTGTTTGTATCCTCACTGTCTCTCCTTCTTTCAACAGACGAAGAAATCTGCTTGATTTATCATAGCCGGACTTAAGGAAAGAATGCTTTCTGAATTATTGGGCTCTAATTGTTCTGGTGTTCTTAGCTTTAGGCCTCAACAAACTGGAACTGATAGGCAATGTTGTTATGGTTTGTCTAGATAGAAGGCTCTGAACAGGTGAGCCAAGTACATCATCATGGGGTATGTTTCTGAGATTAAGTAAATTCAAAAAGACAGTATTATTACACATTGTCCTCTCAAGTAACTGCTTTGCACTATGTACTGCACGTTCAGCTACTCCATTTGACTGTGCATATTCTGGGTTACACGTAACATGTATGAAGTCCCATTCTTTTGCAAATTTCTAAAGCAACTGACTAGTAAACTGAGTACCATTGTCAGAAATAACCTTGTGTGGACTACCATGGACTGAGAAATTATGTTTCAACTTGGTGATAACAGTAGTAGATGTTAGATTAGGTAGTAAATCAATCTCAAACCAGTTCAAATAAGAGTCTACCAATACTAAGTAATGCTGATTGTTCCACTCGAATATGTCAGTGGCTATTGCTGACCAAGGTAGTTCAGGAATCTGACTTATCTGACGTGGTTCTCTTTGCAAATGGGGTTTAGTACTATTGCATACTGAAAATCAAGATAGCACTTTATCAATGTCTTTTACTAGAGAAGACCAAAATACTAATTCTCTTGCCCTCCTTTTAGCAGATGCAGAACCTGGGTGACCACAATGCAAAATATGGATATATTCATGCTGTAAGGAAGCAGGAACAACAATTTTAGGACCTTTGAAAATAATACCATCTTCCACCAACATCTCATCTCTGTAAGGAAAATAAGTTTGCACTTCATGTGGTACACTCGATTGCTTTGACAGCCATCCAACATTAATGTAGTGGTTGAGCTTTTGCAAAATTGTATCAGTCTTTTTATGATGTTTCAGCTCATCAGGTTTCGTGCTAGAAAATTATGGACCTCCATGACATCTAACTCAAAAGTCTCTGCTTGAAGCTGTTCCATTGAATTTCTGGGCAATCTGGATGATTAATTTTTGGAAGTTTTAGGGGTAGGCTTGGGTAGGTAAGTGAGTGTGTGTGTGTGTGTGTGTAACTTTAATTTTTGTACATGTGTAGTGCATATGTTTTTTGGCAGTTTATGTGTGAAAGTGTGCAGTAGAAGTGTAGGGTGGGTAGTGGTGGGTTTGTTGTGTTGCTTTTGGTAGTGTGACCTCGGAGTTGGTATATATAAGTAGCAGGGATGTGGGGGGTATAGGGGGGCTTGCCCCCAGCTTATATATGTAGGTTTCTTGGGTTTTGTTGGTGTGTGTGTGTGTGTGTGTGTGTGTGTGTGTGTGTGTGTGTGTGTGTGTGTGTGTGTGTGTGTGTGTGTGCACGCGCGCGCGTGTGTGTGTGTGTGTTGTGTTGGTTTGTTTTAGTCTAGGGTGAATGATCATGTTTCTGTTTTTGTTTATTTGGTAGAAAATGTATTAAAAAACAAGTATTGCATACTGAAAATTCAGTACTATGAAGTTTCAGTATTGTAACGTTCAGTTTTTTAATTTTTTGTTGTAGTGGGTTTTCAAATTTCTAGTCTTGAAATACTGAAATTCAGTATTTCAATATTTTGAGATTGGAAAGTGGACACATATCTGTATCTATCTATCGATCTATCTATACAGATAGATATATAGATAGATAGATAGATAGATAGATAGATAGATAGATAGATAGATAGATAGATAGATAGATAGATATGTATATATGTAGGTCAAGTTGAGCATTCATCTTCACTGACACTGTTCCCTGAATGTCAGAATGTTGAATACCAGGAAGCCCAAAAACATGTCAAGTGTTGAAACTTCCTACTACTCTTTTCCCAAGATGAAGTACTACCATGGGACCAGAACGGGGGCAAATTTGACATTCCAACTTTTGCAGTGGATGGTTTGCACAACTCTATTCAATGTGGCAACATCGAGCACTCAACAGTAAACCTATATATATATATATATATATATATATATATATATATATACACCACACCTGAGTGTGTGTGTGTGTGTGTGTGTGTGTGTGTGTGTGTGTGTGTGTGTGTGTGTGTGTGTGTGTGCTCTTTGATGTCTGTCTGCAACTGCTACACTCTTGTCTTCTTCTATCCAACCCAATGCTGACCCTCATGCCTTCTCTTATATAGTAATCTTTTTAGTTATGAAATTGGAACCTATCACTGACAAACAAAAAAAATACATCTAAACCGCTATTCCTTTTTGTTCATTGCTGTGATTGTTCCTCTACTTGTGTACCCACCCCCTTTTTGCTGTCTTATCCACCCATTTCTCTTCCCATTTATGTGATAAATTTGTTGGCCACTTTAGTGTGCACGCCCACATTTCTGTTCATGTCCATTGTTGTACTGAGTGATTCTGCCCCACATCAGACTGTTTGCCATGGTCTGGTGCTGGCTGCCATGACATTGCTTGGGACTCAGGGATTGTTTACTGTGTAAGCTATGGTAGAAGTGAGCCTCTGGAATCCTACTTTTGCACTGCTCTATCTATTAATTTTGCCATCTACGTTATTATGTGACTGTTTACCATTTGCTGAGGCTGTCTTTGCCTGTTTCATTCATAATTAGCTTATGGCCACCTTGCACTACAAGCCCCAGTGATGTTTTTCCTCATAGGCACATTGCACGCCTGTGTGAATCTCAGCCATGATTAAAATACGTAGAAGCACTTAAGGAACACCAGACTAAAAAAAAAAGAATAATACTATTTAAGTAATTACTCATGAAAGTGATTTATGCATTTTAACTCATTTTCCAAGTAAAACCATTTCTGGAAAGAGGAAATAGCTAACAGTTTGCAATTGCCAATTAAAACAAGCTGTAACTGGTACTGATAATTTGTAATGGAAATTATTCACTAGATTTTAGACTTTTGCACTGCTGTGACAGCGCAGAGTACAACATATTATTTGATTTCAGCAGATTTAGTGCATTTGAGTTAACAAAAATACAGGAGATAATAAAGTGATGGTATCAAATGAAATAACTACATATGCGCATATCCAGTTGTGAAACTAGAAACAGCTCAGACAACTACAATAACATCTTTGTTTTAATAGTGCAGTAAAATGTCACTACTCAGTGATTTTCCTGTGATGATTTTTTAAAACTACTTCAATAAAATAATCAGCTAGTTTTCAGTCTCTGCACAGATGTCACTTACTTTTCAGCCTGTTTAAATTTTCATTATTTAATTTTGTTGCATAAACTTTGCTTTACTATGTTGCTGTATTCCATGTGTTTCTACAATTTGCATATGGAATAATACAGATTTCAATATACCGTCATTCTCCACTGAGTATTCTGCATGCATGCATGCTAGACCGCATAGTTACCCCACTCTCCATCCCCAGGTATACAGTCTAGCATACCTTGTTTTTACCACACTGTTTCACTTGTACTGATGCCAGTGCCAATGTGTTTCTGTACTTCATAAGCAGAATAACAGATTTTCCCATTTTTTAATTGCATGGTTTCTTATTTCCTAAATGACTGCTGCTTATATTGTAACAGAATATATTTCCCTGTTATGTATCCCTAGAGATGTTATAGGTAATTTGTTTTTACTAGACTATATCACCTCCTTGGAGAATTACTGAAGAACAAAATAGAAAACAAAATATCTCCTTGTCCAAATGTTGTGAATACTCAGACAAAGATATATCAGAGAAAAATAAAGTCAAAAGTGATACAAGTCATATAGCAGATTATTCTGAGAAAAAAACATCAGGGTGATACTTTTAGAGGACTAATATACAAGTTATAAATATACTGTCCACGCGTTTGGGCTACAGGAGTTCTTCTGGAGCTAACATATTTCTGTGGTATAAAATTATGGTGGAAATCCTTGTTATTAAAAAATGCATGAACGTATTTCTAATGTCTAATGAAAAAAAAAATCAGTTGGGTGAAATCAGCAGGGTAATATGTTTAGTGGACTAATATATACAAGTTAAAAAATGCACAAGTTATTGGACTATTGCAATCCTTGTCCTTGAGCTAAAATATTGCTATGGTATAACATTATGCTAGTAATCATTGTCATTGAAAATAAAGGACTTTACTTATAAAATATAGTGGCTAACTAGGAAAGTTAAAATGCTTGCACAAGAATGCAGACTGTATTCTACTCAACGACAAGAACTTCTGACAACTTGAGAGTTTGACTTCTGCTGTCTGAATGATTGCGCACTTTTTTTTGGGGGGGGGGTACAACTTGCTGACTGATCCTGAAAAATATAATTCTGATGATTTTTTTACACTGATATGTTTATTATTTCAAAAAAGTAAATTCTAGCAATGAAAAAAAGACATGCCCTAGGATTCATTGAATTTCTGCTCTCCACCCATGCTAATTGCTAATGTGGTTTGCCCATTAGACTGACAGAGAAAAATTCTGATTCAGAAACCAGATAAAGTTATAATCAGAAACATCTCATTATTGCCTTATTACCATGTCTCTGAATCACATTAAACGTTGTACAGCAGATCTGACTGCTTTAGTGCTTGGCCAACAGCCCCTGAATCATGTTAGGAAGCACACATTCAGACACCCATGCAGATACACACACACACACACACACACACACACACACACACACAAAGTCAGACATTCACACACACACAAACGCGTGTGCACACACACACACGCACACACACACACACACACACACACACACACACACACACACACACACACACACACACACACACACACACACAAATATAAACATCCACTAGTTCACAAACAAGCACCCCCACACACACTCAGAAAAACAAACACTTACCTGCATGAATGCACATGTGCATATAACCAAACTTGCAATCCCCTACCTACCAACTGTACTTCAACAACTCATTCAGACAAACATACACACACAAACACACACACACACACGCATGCACACAGAAATGCATCCAATCTTGCAATCCCCTACATAATCCCTGTAGTGCGACTAAACATACACAAACACACACACACACACACACACACACACACACACACACACACACATACACACACACACACTCATAAGCATTCATTAAACCTCATTCATGCCCCTACAGATACACATACATAAATGCACTGACATCTCCACAGCCCTGTGGCTCCGCTGTGCTTAACCTGAACCACAAGTACTGCCAAAGGAGTGAATGGATAGCTGTTGTCCTTTGATGGCTTTTAACTTTTTCTCCTAAAGAAAGATTGTATTGCTCTCCAGAGAGTGAATGGGGCCTAGAGCCATTTCAGGGGAGCGAGTGTGGATAAAAACATTAATTCCTGCACTATTAGCATTCTTCTTCATCTTTGAGATTTTCTGCATAATAAAATACCCAAAGGGAGAAAACCTCAGTGGTATAGCTGTTTAAGAGCTGGAAAGCCTTAGTGCAATGTGTAAACCTTCTGAGGTAAGTCCTCCACATTGTGCCAAACATGTCTGAATCACAGTGATAGTTGGTTAGACAATGAATTTCAGGGTAATACAGTAAAACATAGGAATTTCAATTAATATAGTCAGAACAGTTTCAAGTCTGTAGTTTTAGAACAAAATGACTGATAAGAGTTGTATTGCCATATGTCATTTGACTGTACCAATAGCAAGCAATTACCATCTCTTCTCCCTGATCAGCAAAGAAACATAAATTATAGGCTCCCTGACAAGAAAGTGACTCATTTTTGATCGTCTCACAAAAGTGCAGCAATATATCAGTGAAACCTCTCAAATTATTTTTGTTGGGAGGAAAAAATCATGATGTAAGTTTTTTTTTTTCTTTCAGTGGAGGAGGGGCACCTGCACTCCCCTGCCCCCTGTGCTTATGTATATAGTAAAGAATGACAAGGGCAACAATCTGAACACAAATTCCAGCAATACTGAAAACAAAACACCAAATGTCAGAATGTCAAAAACTGACAATAATGAATGTCTTAACTTGTCTCCCTTTGGGAACCATGTTAGAGCTTGATCCTGCATCTGGAGCTGTAGGAAGTTTCTGGTTTTCATGTGTTTGTTTGTGACATTGTTGAGCTTAGACATTTTGAGATTCAGTGTTTTGCTTCCATTATTTCTCAAATCAACTTTCTGATTGTTGAGCTTGTAATACTAAACCTCTCTCACCAGCACAATGAAATGGAAAATCCCGAGTCATTTGTCTGTGAAAATGTCACATGATAACACACAATTTTTGAATACAAGTCTGGCTTACAAATTATACAGAGCTAATGCATAAAGTATTAGCCCTAGGATCTGTGTAATCACAGAAGCATTACTGCTTGGTTTTAAACCCTCCTAAACCCCTACACGACCCTGTTCTTTTACTTTAAATGCTAATGACCTAGACTATGAATATCTTCTTCTTAGCTATAACAGATAGATTAACAGAATTTCCTTTTCTTCTTATTTTTAATTATTATTACTACACAAAGGAGTTCACCACATAATGGTTATCAACTTATTTGCTCCCTTCATTTGGTGCATATTTAAGCTTTGTGTGAAATGTATTTATATTTATTTTCCTTGCTCATGTTTTTTTCATTATTATTATTATTTTCCTGTCATTCCTTGCCTTTTATAGAAAGGAAGGTCATGGACAGAATGATGTATGGACCCATACAGTCAGGAAATCAAGAAATAAAAAGAAAACATGGCTTATTGTACAGATAAGGTTGCAAAGCCAGTCTAAAGTCACCAGTGAGCACATGAGGCTATCAGAATATGGCCTATATTTCAGTAAAAAAAGTCTGACTGTCAGAATGTGACCCTGGACTTTCATCACTGTAACAGCAAATTTAACTGCAAATACCACATTTAGTCTATTTTTATAATTTAGATTAAAGGTTAATGACTATGTTTGTCAATGGCAAACTGAACCATTGACACCTCTGGGTCTCAGGCCTGTGTTTGCATATTCATTTACACAGTTGATTATATCGCTTATCGTGTGGTTCAAGCGCTGCTCATTGTTACTGCTTATGAAGAGCCTTCTGTTATCTTATGTGTTCAAGTACCTAACAATGTACATAAAACTGGAGACATACCTCTCAACTGTACAGATTTTTGCAGAATGTCCAGATTTTTGCATCATATTTTTGTCTGTTTCTCATAAAATTGTGATTTTCTGGAAAGTCATTGGCAAATTGTTGAGGGTTGAAATCAGAAAATAATGACAGATGATTGAGTTTCAGATTTCATACCCTTCAGAAAATTGATGCTAATACAAAACATGTTATTCTATCAACTTTTTAAGCTTGTAAGAGCAACATTTAAAAAGTGGCCCTAATTTCGGGGCTTTGTCCCCCCATTATTTATGGGTCTATATTATGTCAGCGAATGCTTAAAATAGCGAACGCTGTTTAATTGACCCAATAAAGTTGAAATCCCTAAATCTTGAACATACGGAACAGCAATTTTTTTCCTAGGGAAAAAAAATCACTGGGCTATGTTTGGGACTTTGCCATTTCCTCCAATGTAGTGTGATCATGGAGTTGGTATATTTAAGTAGGGGGTGTGTGGGGGGGGGGCACACCCCCCCCTTTATTTTGTTTGGATTTTTTTTTTTTTTTTACGGAGCAGCAATTTTGTTTTCCCTGGGAATAAATTGCTGTTTCCTGTGTTCAGGATTTAGGGATTTCAGCTTTATTGGGTCAATTAAACAGCGTTTGCTATTCTAAGCATTTGCTGAAATAATATAGACCCTTATTTATGGGTTTGTCCAGATTGAGAGGTATGACTCTGCAGATGACCATTAGAGTGGAAATAATTTGTCATTTATTTATTCATTTTTACCTTTCATCAAAGTCCATTAGTACCATAGCTTGTAATTGTGAAATCACCTGCATAGGCTTGCTTGACAGTTCGGTTTGTTGTGTTCAGAAAACAAAGGCTGCAGGAAGCTAGCCATATGACCAGGGTAGCTGATTTAATGCAGTATATGACATCTTAAGTCTTGTTTTAGATGCACTTGTGTTACCCTCATTTTCTAGTAATATTGTTTTTTGTCTAAAGCACATAGTCACTCTCTACGTGGATGTGTTCCGCTCTGGGGATTTTCCCAACATGGCATTGTCACCTTATCAGAATGTCAAGATGCCTCACCATGTGTCCCATAACTCAGGAAAAGTAAGTGTAGTCAGAATGTATCAGTGAGAAACTGGCTGTTATACATAGAAAGCATTTGTTTTTTGCAGGAAGACAAACCCCTCTGCTACTTACATATGCTTACTCTGAAATAGCTGCACCATAAAAAACAATTACTTTGAGAAACAACAGTTTATGGTTTAGTGTATATTACCCTTTAATTGCCCTTAAATTTCCATTGTTCCAAGGATTGCACTTGGACCTCAAATGTACAATGGGAATCCACTTAGCAGCTCTACCCTTCATTTGAGATGTCAAATTGTCAATCTGTCTCTTCCATCTTTCTCGATATGTCCAAAGCCTTTGACGCTGTTTACCACCAACTGCTTCTAGACAAACTCTCATCCCCTGACATCTCTACTGCATCCCTAACTGGTTTCATAGTTATCTTTCCTATCATCAGCAAGCAACTAAATGGGCAAACAGTCTTTCCCCCTTCTCCCCATCTCAGTAGGTGTCCCCCAACATTCCATTCTTGGTCCCCTCCTCTTTACCATATTTACTAACAACCTCAGTTCAGCAATTCAACTGGCGCACATTGTCCAGTACACTGATGACTCCACACTTATATGCTCTGCCCCCTCTCCACAAGAACTTAAAAAAAAAAAAACGCAAGCCTCTTTTTAGTACATAGAAAAATACCTCTCAGAGCATCAACTCGTACTTAACCCAAACAAAACTAAGATTATAGCCTACAGTAACAAAATAACCAAACCTGATCAGTCCCCTGTCACAATCCTGTCCTCCTTTGTAACAAAAATTGAACCCACTAACCATGCTAAACTTCTAGGTGTCACAATCAATGAGAATCTAAAATTTGACAAGCATATTTCTCTAACTATCAAGAAAGTTCACGCCAAATTTGGCACCCTCTGTATGGCTAAGCCATACCTTACTCAGAGTGTCAGACTAGCCACTGCTCAGTCACACCTGCTTTCCACCCTGTCCTCCTTTGTAACAAAAATTGAACCCACTAACCATGCTAAACTTCTAGGTGTCACAATCAATGAGAATCTAAAATTTGACAAGCATATTTCTCTGACTATCAAGAAAGTTCACGCCAAATTTGGCACCCTCTGTATGGCTTAGCCATACCTTACTCAGAGTGTCAGACTAGCCACTGCTCAGTCACACCTGCTTTCCACCCTCCTATATGGATCTCACATATTCACAAACCTATAGGTTCATAGGTTAGTACTAGGCTAACTACCCTTTCGAGCCATTTTTAAGCCTAGCCAATTATCCCTTGTGAGACTCAAACCCTGCACCTTGTGTTTGCAAGGCAAACACCTTAGCCATTAGGCCACCCTCACAACCTGTAATACTGAGCTCAATAACCTGGAATCCTGTTACAACAAAATCACCAAGTTTGCCATCAGTCAGCCATACAGGACCTACCACTGCACTGCCCTCTCCCAACTCAACTGGTTAGAGCTCCCTAATCTTTTATCACTCAACCAAATTACCATGGCTCACAAAATAATCTACCAACCCAGCAACTGCCCTGCTCTCTATAATCTTGTACAACCTAGTACTAGCACCCGATCCCTCAGATCCTCAAACAAATTAATGCTAAAGGTATCCCGCTCCCACAACTACTATGGCGACTCCCTTTACTCCCACAAAATTGCCAAATTATGGAATCGTCTTCCACAGCCCATCACACAAAATCCCCACCACTACAAGTTCAAACAACTCCTAAAGAACTACCTAACCAATCACTGGATTTGTTCCTGCTATTCAACTGCTGTTCACCAGGCTAATTCTTCCTACCTCCCTGAACCTCACCTTATTCTCTACTCTAACCTTCTGCTATGCTCCCTCCATCTGTCTGCAATCTTGGCAAACTCATACTGTACATACATCTGAAACAGTAAATGACTTCCTGTCTTTATTTCTCTGTTGATCTATGTACATCGCTGCATTTATATTGTGCATACTGTCTTTGTAATCTGTATTTCTGTAAAGTTTACCAATGACTTGTCCTATCACTTGAGACACTGTTCTGTTTTAACTACTGTATTATAAAAGTGTTATTATTGATGTTAGCTTTGTTATTGCATGTGGAGCTTTTCTCCCTGGGCCTCTGCTGAAAATGGGCTTCTGGCCCAGTCGGACACTACCTGGTTAACAAATGTAATAAATAAAATTAAATAAAATTAGTAACAATGGAGAATGTAATCTCAGACTTTTGAGTTATATGATTTTATATAGTCAAGAAGTCAGAACGAGTAAAGCATAACATTTGGGGGGGGGGGGTCAAAACAGGTATTCTGAAAAATATGTGAAAGTGTTGTATAGACATTGAATTACCTCATTCTTTGCTAAGGCTGAGAAATATCAGACTAAATATATTCATTATGTTCAGATCTTTCTAGTCAAAAACAGAAAAAAATAATGCATGCTACCCTCCAATTACAGCATGATGCACCTGCTCTGTAGTCATCAAAGCGGTATTAGATAACAAAATAAGATATAGTGACTACCATACAAGTAGTTCTACTATATATAATACTGCCCCATTTAACAGATAAATAATTATTCAATTCAAAAAGATCAAAAACCTTGGAAGTGAGCTACTACTCAAAATAGCATCATTCCCAAGGTTGCAAAATGAAAACTAAAATTGCAAGGGTGCAACCTGCTGCATCTGCTGCAATTGGGTAAGCTTCCACACTCCCAAACCATATGTATATACTAACTGCAAGACTGCACAGACTTGAAGAATGGTAAGAAAGTGATAATAACACAACGCTCACCTTTTCACCCTTCTCTGAGTCTACATTCACTGTGAGACACGAGCTCATTTCCAGTGATAATAATTGATCAGCTGGCCACAGATAAATAGTAGATTTCCCTTTAAGACTGCCACCTTTGATGCATCTGCCTGCAGGTAGTTGTGTTTTGACAATATAATCGCCCTCCTTTCATCTATAACCCACATACATAAACTTCCACGTAATTCTCCACCTCAAAAAAAAAAAAAACAACATTGAGTGAAAGAAATTTAAATTCTACTCTGCCATCCATTAGGCCCCTCAGTTGAGTGAAAGAAATTTAAATTCTACCCTGCCATCCATTAGGCCCCTCAGTTGAGTTATGCAGCTAACTATTATGTTAACATGTTAGCATTTTAAAAGTTTTTCTTTTTGTTGGTGTCATTGTCCTGTTGGGAAAAGTACAACCTAGGAAATCATGACAGCTATGTCTATGAAGAAAAGGTACTGCTTTGGAAATGTAGGGCATGACTAAAAAGTTCATATGTCAATGATGACAAAATATTTTTCAGTATTTCCTTCACATTTTTAATCCTTCCTTCACATATATATTTTCCAAAGCACGAGTCATTCTAAAGTAAGATGAGAACCAGCAGCACAAGGAATTAGATCACAGAATGCAGAACTACCAGACTGTCTTTGACCTAATCATGTATTGCATACACTATGCAAAGTGAGAAAAAGTGTTAAACCTAATTTTATTATGTGGCCAAGGGCTTTTTCTAATCTTTTGTCACAGGTTTCTTAGTCTTTCCTATACAGCACACTAAGCCAGACTGCAAATGTAAAACTGAGATGATCATTCACTGCCTAGGGGTCTACTATGACTTCTAACTGGATTCGTACAGACATTTCTACTTTATATTGTTTAATTAAAATGTAACTGTAGCATATTTCACACAATCTAGCCTAGAACAGTGGCTACAAGGACTTCAGTGATATGGTTGTCTCTGTGTTTTACAGTATAAAATATTGATGGAAAGCTGAGCTAGCGCAATATTTTAATTTTTAATTTCAGAAGAATCAATTGCATTATAAATCATATAACAGTAAGTGTAAGCATTTTTCCTGTAGTGTGCTTGATCACTTAAATGCTGTAAGATAAATCCCACCTGGTAGCCAGCCCCCCCATTCATACTCATTATATTATCAGAATCCCTCACATCACTGTCAGTGTCCTCTCAATCCATGAGTGATTTGCTCATTGGAGATCTCACTTTTCTTGTTTTATGCGTTCAGGATTTTACTAGCCTTACACATTACTATCTGGAGACAGAACAAGACACTGTCACACTGTCACAGAAGTGTCTGTAATATTAGGGTAGAGATGACAGCCTGCACATTCCTTGACCAGCTCCAGTGTATTGATACCATTAAGCAAGCCAAAGTCCTGACATTTTCTGCATTGGTATATAAAAGAGTGCCTGGCTTCCAAAAGGTGTCACTTTTTCCAAGAAACCTAATTTCTTGCCTCCCTCTGTGATAGACAATTAAGGGGACTCACTGCCATCCGTCAGAGTGGCTTGCCACAGCACTTCTACCCCACCCCCCTTAAACCCTGGTAAATGGGACAACAGTCAAGGTTCCACCGATTTGCACCACAGAGAGGTCCACTAAGTGCATCAGATTTATACATCAGATCATGTTCAGGTGATCTGAAATTGACATGCACTCATTTTCTTTAGCACAGAGTTGATGTATAAGTTTTTCAGTACAAAATTAGGATTTTTTTTGCATGACCCTCATTGCTGCCTCCCAAATCATTTTCAAGTTATTTTTGTAGTCTTTAGAGCTGCATGCTTTATGACATTGAATGCTATAAATAGGTAATTTTACATGTACTAACACGTTCATGTTCATACTGCATCACTGAAGAGTTTCCAAAGCACTTTTTATTATTTACGAAAAAGGAATTAAGCAATACTTAAGCATCATGTTTAAGGATTGCTGTACCTTATACATCTATAACTTGACTTGCATCTCAAAGATAACGAAAAATAGCAATGACCATAAATGTATGCAAAAGAAAAAAAAACAGTTCAATTGGTAGAGCATACTATGCAGAAAAGCAGTGCATTATTAATGCACAGAAGAGGAAAACTGTATTCAAAGCTCTTAGATGATTCCATAGCATGATATAACACAACTCATGGTGATTTTAATCCTTTGATCTGAGTGAGATAAATTAAATTTCAGTATTATCTTTTAAAAAACATCTGAGTCCCAGAAGATGGTAGGAGACAAACTGAAAATTGCATAAAGGGACAGTAGGGGATCAAGCAAATACAGCCAATTTGTAGAGTTATTTAGATGCAAGCCTTGACCATTGTAAAACTATGATTGAAGTGATTGCTCAATGGGGAAGACACTGCATTTAAGCCACTACTGTCCAGGCTGCAACTGTCCATATCTTCAGTGTGATACTTGTTCCTAACATTGTAACATACTCCCCGATCTCTGAAGAATCAACTGAAAGCCTTCAAAAGAATTATTTTATACTATTAACATTTTTTAAATTATCAGAATAAACACTTAAACACTCATTTTCTGAAAATGAGAATAAGTTTAAGTTAGTAAAGTATAAAGCAAAGTCCTTCATATTCGATTAATGAAAGGTTTGTTCTTCCAGCAAAAGAATTTAAGGGAACAACTAGATACTTTTTATCCTTAAATATGAGTTTCACTATTCTGTTTCTAGAAAAGAATGTGTATTTATTTTAATACCTAACTCTATTCCACTTAAATGATTTCCTATATCATATTACAACATTTAGAGTTTCATCTTTTGCATCATTGTCATCAGAGCAGTAAATGAATTAGCATATGTCTGGTCTTCAGTGTTTCATTCATTAGGCACTGTTGTGTGTACACAAACCTCTGAGTCAATTAAGCAATTATCAGGTGTTGCTTATTTTTGTCATTATTAATTAACATTTTCAATACTGATTTGTCTTTGCTAATGGGTTTGTGAAAAAGGTTGCTTTCATAATTATTAAACTATGTAAAAACTCCCTTATGGGTTGTGTTAATAACTTAAGCAATCCTTTTATACACACTTTTCATTGTATACATTTATTTTCTGTTGTGATGGGAATTAACTGCACTATGGTATATGCATAATGTAGATGCATCAAGACAAAGCAATATGAACTCAGTGCATTATTTCTTCAAAGTAAACATAGCTATGCCCTTTTAAGTGTTCATATTGCTTAACTAGGATATCTCCTTCATGGGACAATGTCTATTTGCAGTACAAACTGACATGACAAATTTATCTCACAAAATGGTATTAAAGTGAAACATGTTTATTTTTTCAGTACATTAAAATTTGAATATTTTTTTGTCGATACTACAACAGATATAGATGAATAGTACGTGGGGAACCACCAGATGGCAGGCATGCATACTAGCCAAACATGACCACCAACATAGTGTTTGCATCTTTTTTGTTTGTTTTGTTTTTTCCTGCTTAGCACTCTCTCCTTAAATTTTGTGAGTGCAAAAATAAAGAAAATAAAACATTATGTGCTGCTATGTGCTATGTATCTTGCAGTCAGATGGTAGACACTGAAACAGAATAACTTGATTATGTAGCATTCCACTGTCTGTAACAGGAATTCTTCAAACATATGCATCTAATCAAGGTAGTACCTTAAATAATAAATAATACAGTGAAAAGAAAATGTCATTGTCTTTAGCCACCTCTCTCTTCTGCTTGATGTAACTTAAGCATATAATTCTAATAAAGACACAGGACAATTTACTGTATTTTTACAGTACACTTGATGGAGATGACTACCATTTTAACACATTAACAGATAAGCAACTGGCACTAATTTTGACTGTCAGTTTGTCAATGTTGTAGATGGCACGATATTGACATGATTTCAGATTTTAGACTATAGTTCTTAAGACCATTATATTAATTATATATTTAAAATTCTTGGTGATGCAAGGGTAAAATACTTCTAATAAAAAGAAACTTCACATGAGACAAATGTTTATCCATGGAGTGAATCATTTCTTACATTTATTGTATTTTGCTATACAATCTCAAAACAATTTATAATCAGGATCTGTACCAAACAATTCCCTGTTTGAACAGTATCTGCTTCCCCAATATATGTTTTGTTAATCAATTTGGAAGTAAAAAAATCAGTGCTAAAATATTTTCCTGTGCTTTTTTCACTACCTCAGCCAACTATCAACACCCCCACCCCCATTAGTTATATCCATTCATTCCCATGTCCTGGGTATTCCCTGATTTCTGCCCTCACCAGCATCCCAGCATTAAAGACATATTTATTTAGGGCTTACCCATGCCCTGGGTGGGGCAATGGATGATTTGCTTCACTGCTGGGACCACAGTACCCTCTCAGATGTGACTGTACACTCCCATGCACTTGTGATGAGAGTGAATACTGAAGTGGCCAGTGGCCAATGAATTCACAGGACTCATAGGCTCATACTGTGCAATCACTCAGAATACTAAGCAGGAGACTCACAAGTACAGTTTACTTACTATTCCTATCTATAAGGGAATGGGCCACCTGACCTGGGATGAATTTATGGTTACCCATCCAGTTGTCTGAGTTACACTTAAAAAGAGCCCTTGGTTTGGTGCATTTGATATGGAGAATGATCTTATTCCATAGGTTGTTGATCTTTGGGGATAGATATTTGTCTCACAGCAAGCCCTGTTTAGAAACCCAGTCTAGACTTGGGACCCTAGAATGGGTATCTGTGGTGTTTGCAGTTTTACAACCATATAGGTCACAGTCATCTGCATCCTTGTATTCCAGGAGGAGAACACCAGAAAGAAGCTGAAAGCAGACAGAATAGCATGAAACAGCTTTCAGATGTGTTATCTAGCTTAGGTAGCTCATACCTATATTTTTTTCTGGTTGGACCATGTGCTAGGAAAGATACATGAAAAAGGTATTATAAATAACTATAGGTCTAATAAAAGCAGAGTAGAGATGACCTGGTGGATATTCTTTCAGTTATTAGATTGACTAAGTAAAATTATTTTCTAACTACTGTTGATATGTGATGGTTGAAAGACAACTCATTACCCAGTAATAGGTTCATAGGTTGGTACTAGGCTATCAGCCCTAGGGCCTATACAAGCCTAGCCATAACAATTCCCTGGCTATTTCTTCCCACATTATTTACTTTCCTGGACCCCTGTCTAGCAGGGCAACTGACGTGATCCCTGGGGTGAATTTCCTTTCTCCCATCCAATCGTCAAGGTTCCTCTTGAAGAGGTCCAAAGAGGCACTCTGCTTGACATGTATGGACAATCTATTCCAGAGTCTGGGGAGTCTCTGGGTCAGGAACCTATCCCTCCAGCATGTTTTGTTTATTGTGATGACAAGGTTTAGATCCCTGGAGCGTGTAGCTCTGAGGGATTGGGATTTCTTTAAGTGTAGCATGTCCAACAGCTCTGGGTTTGACATGGCCTTGTATGTTAAGCAGAGATTGCCTCTGAGTAGACGATATGCGACAGAGTATAGCTGGAGTTTTTTAAGGCGGTCAGCGTAGGGCATCTGCTTTAGGCCTGTGATTCTTTTAGTGAGGTATTTCTGAGGCCTTTCCAGTTGTTGCAGATGTCTTGAGAGGTACATACCAAATGGGGCGTTGTATTCTATAATGGGTCTAATGAGGGATGAGTACAGTGGGACAATGACCTCCTTTTTTCTGGATGAAAAGCCCTTCGTGTTGAGGTATGCCACATAGAAGGATTTCCTGACTGTTGTGGCGATGTGGTTATCGAAGGTGAGACCACTGTCCACCTGTGTCCCTAAGTCTCGTATCACACTTTCTGTGTTTAGTGTACTGCCACCTATATGGTAATTCATGGATACATGTTTTTTCCAAAGGGGATAACAATACATTTCTTGGCATTGAGCTTGAGCCCATGGCTCTGGCACCAAGCATCTGTTTCTGTAAGGCCCTTTTGTAGAGTATCCACATCATTTGGGATTCAATAATGGCTCCCAGTTTGCAGTCATCTGCAAACTTTGTTAGCCAGAGTCCCTTAGTGTTGACCTGTACTTCAGAGAAGTAGATGCCAAACAAGAGCGGCCCCAGGACTGAACCCTGAGGTACTCCACTTGTCACTTGTCTGGAGCTGGATTTGGAGTCGGCTACTTTTACAGTGTGGGTTCTATCAGTAAGCCATTTAGCAACCCATTGGGTGACATAGGGATTAATGCCCAACTTAGTAAGTTTATCTATTATTCCAGAGTGGGGGATGGTATCAAAGGCCTTGGCAAGGTCTAGGTAGGCTGTGTGGACCACCTTACCCTTGTCCATGGCTCTGGAGACTGATTCAAAGAAGTCAATCAGGTTCAGGAGACAAGATCGGCCCTTCACAAACCCAAACTGGGTGGGGTCCAATGTTTGAAGGTTGCCAACGTCTTTGTTTATAAGTTCCATGATAATACGCCCCATGGCCTTGCAGATAAGGCTTGTCAGACTGATGGGATGGTAGTTTCCTGGATCCAAGGTGGATCCCCCCTTGTGGATTGGGATAACTGTAGCTCTGCGCCACTCAGTGGGCATGAAACCTGAGGTGAGGCTATGATTAAACATGACACTTAGGTGAGGTGCCAGTTCATATTGTAGTTCATGTAGTACACAGCCCGGGATGTCATCTGGTCCCATGGATGCTGTATTCTTGGCTTTAGAGAGTGCATTTTGTACCTGTGTGTCTGTTATTACTGGAATTTGGCAATCTTCCGGTATTGAGATGGGCCATTTAGGGGGTGAGAGGGGGGTGAAGTTGGCACTGAATCGATCTGCCAGGATATTGGCAATATCCTTTGGATGAGTATATTTAATGCCATTCTGTTTTAGCTCAGAGCAGATCTGAGCATTGCCATTTAGATTCTTGACATAGTTATAGAATGCTTTGTGGTTGTCTTTGGAATCTTTGGCAATTTTATTTTCGTAACTAGCTTTGGAGGATTTTATGAGGCATCTCAGTTTCTTACTGAGGCTAGTAAGGGAGTTTTTTGCATCCTGGGATTTTCCTCTTTTCTGCAAAAGTTTCTTCCTTTTGTTGTAAAGTTTGTTTATGGCAGGGGACCACCAGATTGGCTTCCTTTTTTGGATGAGAGCATTTTGGTTCTATTTGGGATGGCACGATTCATGCATGAGTGGATGTGCTCGTCCAGTGCCTTAGTGTAGGATTCAGCAGTTGAACTTTCAGTTCCGCCTGCATGGGTGTTATGAAGTTTGTCACTTCTGACTTGAGTAGCATGAAGTTGGCTTTGGAGAAGTTTTTCATGGTGGTTTCCTTACTGGGGGGGGGGTGGGATGTGGATGTTAAGGGTGATTAGCTTATGGTCAGACTTGACTAACGAGGGGGTGACCATAGGTATGGAGCATTGATTTCCCATGTTGGTAATGACCAGGTCTAAGATATTGGAGCCCCTGGTGGGACTATGGATTAGTTGATCCAGGGCATTGGAATTTATGAATTCCAAGAACCGTTGCGCAAAGGTGTTGGGACATGAGTAGTTTTCCCAGTTAATGGCAGGGTAGTTAAAATCACCCAGTATTAGGGTGTTTGGTTCTATCTTAATATTTTCCAGTATGTTTAGAAAGGTGTAGTGAGAATCTTGGGGTATGGTGGGGGATCTATAGCAAGTTACAATTTGTTCCTAGGTCTCTAATAGCGTTATTGTAATTGCATGGAAGTTTTTATTTGACAAAGAGTACAATGCATTGCTTTTTGGGAGAGAGATTCCATCCATGGTAAAGACACTATAAATTTGTATGAGTTGGGCCCTTTAGGAGAATATGTGTGTCATTTGAGATGTTAATGATAATTGTTGAGTTTGCTGTCATCGGCCGACCTAGTCAGTTAAAGACTCCCTGTATCAACTTTGACATCAAAATATGAGCCAAAGTGTAATGGTAAAAAAGTAGAACCCTGGTGGACACCACAGTTAGCAAACCATTTTGAAGAAAGTGTGACAACTACCCTAATAGAATGAGTTATGTCTGTTAATCAATTTGCTATCTAGTGAGTTACATAAAGGTCAGTTTTTAGTGAATCATTTTTTTAATAATTACTGATGAGGGATGGAAGGCCTTTAACAAGTCCAGGTATTCAGTATATGCTGATCTCCATTTGATTAATGCCTCAGTGATGCTTGCAATTAAGTGTGCCAGCTTAAGTAGGAAGGATCAGCCTTTAACAAGGCCAAATTGGTTGGGTCAAGAGAGTGTAAGTTGCCAATATCCTTGTTTAGTGAATACTTTGATGATAATTGTATTAGGAGGATTATGCTAATTTGCTTATAGCTCCCAAGCTTAGTGGCTGGGTCAGCCCTTTGGATGGTGACCACCACAGCTGTTTTCCAGGCTTCAGGAATATAACTAGTAGACAGGTTCAAGTTAAATAGGTCTACAAGGAAGTCAGTCAGTGAAGAACTTCTTTCATTCTAGTATGAAAACAGTCTGGTATGTTGTCTGGACTGATACAACTTTATTTAAAAGACACTGGCTGGGCTAGCCACCCTGCAGACCGATCATTGGTTCTAGATGATTCTCACAGTTGAAGTGACACCGTGATCCCATGCGCAAAAATGGGGAAAGGGTTCTGCATGGATGGCTGAATCTAATATTTGTTCAGAGATAATAACTTGTTGGGTGTTAATATGTTAGTATGGTAAAGAAAACATGGAGAGGACAGAGGGTAAAGTCTGAGCTGAATTTGACTGCAAGTATTTCCATAATATTCTTTGAGTCTGACTGGATGATGTCATCAAATATCAACTCAGTGCACTGTTGACTATTGTTCTGGAGACTGACAACACAGAATACTTTTTGGGTATCTTTGGAGAAGGTAGCAATATTTATCTCATATATGACCTTGCTAGTTTTTAACTTATACCTTAGTTCCTTGTTTAATCTTTTGGTTTCACATTGAGAGTGGTTGGATCTGAACACCTCTTTCCTTTTGTTGTAGAGTTTATTTATGCTCAGGTCCCACCAAAAGGGTTTGTTTCTAAAGTTGCAATTGTATTTGTGATTAATTAGGATAGAAGCCTTGATGCAGGATGTTGAATGGGAGCAAAAACTATTGGTAAATATTGCCTGTCTAACCGTGGATTCATTATGTGGTGGAAAACTTTTGGATTTCATACTGAATTTGAAAATATCTACATTTGCCATGGAGAAGTCTCTCAAGACAGTGGGATTTTAGTGCACTTTTGGCTGGGATTTCATCAAAAATACTATGCACAGGTCTCATATTTTACCATTGGTTGGTTTTCTACAGGAGTGGTGCATTATGATTCTAGATTTGTGAGAAACAGATCTAGAAAGTTTGAATTTTAATATGAGGAGGCACTACTGGATCTTTCTGTCCTACCCTTTTTAACCCCACTGCTGGCAGGTCATCCATCCCTCTCTTGGCAAATTGGATCATTTGCTCCGCATCACCATGGTGAGGATCAGCTAAAAGAGGGCATCATTCAGACAACTTTCAGCCGTGTTTTGAGATTTCTGTGCTTTGGTTCCTTGGCCCCACTACACATGTCCTGTACTGCCACTGGGTTTGGGGTGTAAAAGGATTATCAGTAAGAGCAATTCACTCACTTCTGTAGGTAATGTATCCCCTCAGTTCTGTCCCACTCCAACAAAACTAGAACTCCCATGTGATCTTCAATCTTCACTGGGGATTCTTCCAGGGTGATAAGCACACTGACATGCACCACCCACAAAGAAAGGCAAAGTGGCACAGAAATATCATTCCTCACTCCCTTCAAACCAGCTCCAATAGGCATTTCATATGCTATTCAAATTTGTGCTGCTCGGGTCATATTTTAGGCTTTATTGTTGTACACCAGTGGAACTGGTAGATAGCCACTAATTGGTCTTGGGAGTAAATGTTGAAAATATCCAGGAACCATTGTTCCTATTTATCTTATGGTATATATTACGTAATTGGATAGTTAGATGAAATCATGCAGGATGATTGCATTCAAATCAATGGACAGGCATTTAATTTGTTGAAATGGTCTTTGTCAGGTACAAGTGTCATGCTAGGGGTAATCTAGATAGCCATAATATGAAGGCTGGATACATCTCTAGTTAGCAAGATATGTATGATCATTAATGGAAGTAGGTGTGTGGAGATGGAATTCTGAATAAAAAAATGCCACACCCTCAGCAGAGGCAAGGTCATCCACATTGTATTGTCTAATGTAGTGGTAGGCAATAAAACCAGGCACTGGAATCGTGTTTCTGTGACTATGCAGATGTCACAATTTAGGAATTCTTCAAGGAGATGAATAATTGTGTTTTATTTTTTAGCACTGAAATGTGCCACATTGGTATACATCTCATTTAGATTTGCTAGATCGATGGAGGAAACTGACTTTGCCTAAAAATATAATATGAGAGCACGGATCTAATTTGGCAATATAAGGCACACTTAGTGGCCTTAAAATTGGCTCTAGGTGATTTGGTCACTGTAGATGTGACTCTTCAACCTCATTTACAAATGGGAAAAAAGGCAGCTGATGCCAATGTCAATGGTTGTGGAGATACAGGTGCTGACTATCTGTACAGTAGCAAGTGGGATTGCCAACCATCTCCCCCCAGGCTGACACACTTTTAACATCACTTGATTATATCAATAACTGACCCACTTGGTGAAATCAATTATCTTAGTTTTGCATTATGGCATCATCCACAGTGACACCAATATACAGCTCAAGTCTAGTTGCCTAACAGAATCAGAAATACAGAAATCAACCATGTCCCTCATCTTCATATGTTGCAAGGAGATGCAATTCAAGTTATTCACAATGACGTTGACAACAACCAAGTCATATGTGTAGTTGGAGGTGAATTAACTCTAGTGCCCTAGACATATCACAAATTTTGACAACCAAAAAACACCTGACATAACCCATCCTTGCTCAACCTTAAAAGTGGGGTGCAGACATATCTAATTATGGAGTCACCTGCAACTAGAACATTGTTATTTGAAGCAGCAGTTCATAGTAGCCTATAGGTGGTTTGGACACACCACCTGGGTGACCCTTGTTTATTTTGTTAATATAGTACACCATCATGTGAGCTGCACATAAGATGCTCATATACTGCAACTTGGAGGTTTTGGAAAATAATTATTTAGTATATTAACATATGTAAGTTTATAGCTGGGGCTGCTTTGCTGCAATGCTGGAGATGTACAATTTTTGGCAACTATGTCATGTTAGAGATTTGCCTCCCATTTAAGTAAGTGCTTGTATCTCTCACATATAGATGCATTGCTTGGTAACAATAGTGGATAGTTAGTGAACATATGGCAGTTGCTACACTAGTGCTAGTAGGCTGGCAACAGATGAGGTGCGGGTAGATTACATTCCCATTTTGAGTCGAACTCTGATAAATAGATACAATGAATATAGAGGAGATTGTAGGACTGCTGGATAGTAGGGTGTAAGTATTTTGAAATAATACTTTTGTATGGAGTCTATGAATTTAACTTCTTCACATTTTTGTTTGCCAGGAAAATTGTATGATAACAAGGTTCTAGGATTCTGTCACTTTTAATTGTCAACAGTTTGCTCTGGGAACTTTAGTACTAAGCTGATAGAGTTTTGTCACTGTTAGCTATAGCTGCATTACCGCAAACAGTGGTGCATGGTGCAGCTTCACACAATAGCAGCAAATAACAAGACTACTGTGGAATACTCCTTAGGTGAGAATTTACACTGGTGTCCACTGGCCAATTATTTAGTGTTGGTAAACACTGAGCTATATACAGCACAACATGATGCATTTCCACTGAAACAAGCATAAGCTACACAATGATGTAAAAATAAAATGACAATAAAACACAAATGACTAGTATGAACTTTTGTATTAATAAGCATTCAGCTAATACATAAACAGAAAATTGAAAATGTCACTTTGTTCACAAGTTAATAGTGAATTTCTGCAAAAATATTATGGAAATACCCCTCATAATCTTCAGCCAGGCCAAAAATTATGATATTATTTCTTCTTAAATACCTTTCTTGATCTTCAGTTATCTCATTTTAACTCTTTAATCCATTGTGTCCTTCATTGTATCTTGAAAGTTGTTTGTTGGTAGTGTGTATTTTGATATCTAAGTCCCTTTTTTAATCCTTTACAGCACATATTATATTGCACATCCTGAAAATGAAGGAAATTCAAACAATTTTTGCTTAGAAACTACAGGAGTTTTGATGAAAAAAAGCAAATAAATAGTTAATGTAGTTCCCCCACTTTTTTGAATCATACTTTCTGCCCCTCTCAGTATCCCCATCCATTGCTAGATTTACAAGCTCTAATTTCTACCTTGGGACATTCCGCTATTCATGGCTGGTGGTGACATGGATCTTAGGTGCATCCTAGGTAGTCATACTAGCAACTACTTCTGCCGTGGGGGTATTTAAGGACCTTCAATTGCCTCTACCCCACTCCTTTGCATTCATCTATTCCATTGGATGACAAATCCCCTCTATGGAGCATGTCTCCCTTCTGAGAGTGCCTAGACAAATGCCATCTCCACCCGGAAGAGATATACCCATCTTTGCCTGCCAGTACCACAGATGCCCAAGTCACTATTTAAACCCAGTTCACCTAGGCCATAGTTAGGGCTTTATTTCTCTATGCCATAGTGCTGGCTTAAAGAGTGTGCATAGTTTGAGCCAAATCAAAAACTGAAATAACTGATAGCTGATGACTTGTGCACATGAATAGTTCACAAAGAAAAGGCATTCTGAATAGGCCAATTTTTCAACAGGAACATACGGTACTATAAAGCATGTAAGTTTTAGGGTTCATTAACTGTGTTCATAGAAATTTGCATACAGCCCATTTCGCTAACCAAGTACATTATATTGTAAAGTAATATGGGTGGGAGGGGTTGCCCACATAAGTGCAGGCTTTCTGAAGCATAAAAATTGTCTCAAGGAATACTTGCGTTGTAGCTTTATTTCCCTATTTTTACAAGAGAACATTCATATTTTGCATCACAATTAGTAAAAATGCATCTAAGCTTCAGCCAAGTCACAGATATCCCAAAACAGAGAATTCTATTTCTAGGGTGTCAAACTAGTATGAGACATGATGCAGCACAAGGAGCACCATCATTATGCTCCGAAACTGAGAACATGCCAATCCTTGTAATCACCTTCCTGAAATAAGAAAGGTGCTTAACAAACTTTGATCTTAATCATGTAGTTATGCGCTTCCAAAATGGATGTCAGTATTCACCTCTCCTTCATCTCCATTTGCTCTGCTGCCAAGGTGAATTCCTTGAAATCTATTTCTCAAACATATAACTTAGCTGTGACCAGAGACCCAATCATAATCTTCAGTGTTATGGAGATTAACTCTGTTAATAAAATGCTTATGTTTTGAGAGGTTTCTTTTCTCTATGATGAAGAGGGCATTTATGCGAAAGCTTAAGACACATTTAAAGACAAATCAGACTTTTTTGTACATGCCCAAAAACACAATTTTTATGGAACTCATTTTATTTTCTAGTGAAGTATATCATTCTTAAAATGTATCTTGCCTTAGTTTGGAGACAATGGGCCGGATTCACGAAGGCTTACACGGAGTCTAAGAGTAGTGTAAGACTCCATGTAGCCTTCGCGATCCAGGAACAGCCCAAAGTCCGTGTAAGAGTTAGTCTAACACGGCTCTTACATGGAGTGGGCGTGGCTAAGCTAATCAGCCCACTTGCAGCCGAATAGCATGCAAATGAGGCTGATTAGCGATCCAGGAAGCCAAGAACAGCCCGTGTAAGAGCCGTGTTAGCTGCAGAAATGTACTCAGTTGACAACTGAGCACGCTTCTGCAACACGCAATGGAGCCATGTCAGCTCCAAATAAAGGGTGCATATGTTATAGGCAGCATGCCAATGGCCAAATATGTGGCCATTGGCAATGCAACCCCATGCAAAATATTTAAAAATAATTTTTTTTTTTTTCGGCAATTGCCGATGTGTAAACCCAGCGCAGCCCCACGCAAACGGGCTGCGCTGCATAAAACATGAAAATGAAGGTTTTAAACCTACAAATGTAGGTTTTATGCATTATATGGAATGTCAATGGAGGGACCAGCATAGGAAAACCAACATGGCCACCGTGGTAGTGGTTGCCAAGGGGGGAAGCCAAGTGTAAGAGATGTAACTAAGCATTAGTAGGCAATCTGATGCAAATTAGGGTAAGGATACTGAATACCACTGTCACATAGTAAATGAGCACAGTCTGAGTAGTGTAAGAGTTACAGAAGGGGGAGGAACAGAGTAGGAGATAGGTGACATCACAGGGGGGAATGGTAGAAAGGGATAGAAGTCATTGGAAGGTAGAGTTACATGACAGATGTCAGAGAGATATCAAGGAAGGAGGTGTGCCCCAAGTAAACATGAGAAAGCCAAGAAATGGAAGGTGTACACTGTTGCCTACACCAAGGTTTCTTGTTGGACGTATGCTGCGCAGGCGCCGTGAAGCGAGTAAGATGGTGTGCTAAGGCAGTGCGCGCTGCAAGACAGTGTGCGTGTAAGGCAGACTAAGCATGTGGGAGCGTGTTGGGAGCTGTTTAACACCGCTTATGCTGGCGCACGCTTAAAAACTGAATAAGCAGATTTTGTACTGTGTAAGTGTGTGCGTGTAAGCCACTGTGAGCGTGTTTCTGCTGGTTTGCACACGGCCCCACCCTGAGGAAACAGAAAGGAAAAAGGAAACAACAGATGTACTAGGAAGTTAGCAGGGAATACTGCTGGAGCTAGCAGGTGAAAACAATTAGATGCAGGCAATTACACAGGCAGAATACTAGGCCAGCCCAGCACTTAAAACACTGCAAACAGCAGTGTAGAATGTTTCTCTCAAGAGACACTGCAAGACAGGAGTTAAGTTATCAGAAGTGAAAACTGAAAAAGCTGAACTCAGAGCAGAAATGTTAGGGGCTGCCATAGCTGTCATAATGAGACATAGGCGACTTGCTGAGGGTGGTGACAATGCAGATGGTGCCAGGCAACCCGCAGTGAGGAGACGGAGAAGAGTGTACAGGCCCAGGGTCACCTACCACGGGTTACATGAGCTGGAGATAGTAGAGCGCTATAGAGTGGACAGAGACCTCCTGCAGCAAATAGTGGAGCTGTGCAGGCCACGCCTCACACACAGAACCAACAGAGGGGAACCCATCCCAGTGGAAACCAAGGTATGTGTTGGCCTAAGAATACTAGCAACAGGTACCTTCCAGAGACCAACTGGCGATATGATGGGGATATCACAGGCATCAGCTTCCAGGGTACTGCACCAGTTCCTGGATGCCATGTCAGCACATGTCGGTGATCATGTATACTTCCCCAATGCCCGTGAGGTATTGGCCAGCAACATGCGTCTCTTCCAGCAAATAGCGGAATACCCTGAGGTTCTGGGTGCCATGGACTGCACGCACATATGCATCAAAGCACCAGCAGGAGAGCGGGGTAGGGCCTACATAAACCGCAAGGGCTTCCCCTCCATCAACTGCCAGGTCGTGTGTGATGCCCATGGCATAATAATGAATGTGTGTGCCGGCTGTCCTGGGAGCTACCATGATTCCCACATCTGGCATTTGACGCAGCTGTACCAGACATTTGCCAATGGGGACATCCCACACGGACACCTAGTGGGGGATGCAGGATATGCACTGGAGCCGTGGCTGATGACACCCATCAGAAATGCACACACACCTGAACAGGAACGCCATAATGAGGCACACGCACAAACACGTAATTTAATAGAGCGTGTGTTCGGGCTGCTCAAGTCATGGTTCCGGTGTCTGGACACATCTGGTGGAGCCTTGCAGTACACACCAACTACATGTACCCAAATTGTCATGGTATGTGCTATGCTACATAATATGATCATGCAAAAACAGCTGCAGCAGGATCACCATAGGGCTGGGCCAAACAGCCCCCCACCATCGCCAAGGCCACCACAGGCACAGCGTGACTCGGAGGAGGAACAACCTGAGCCTGCCCCAGTAGGCAGAAGGAGGCGTGCCCAGTATGCCCTGGCTTTGGCAAAGAGGCAACGCATAGCACATACATTGGCTCAGTAGGAACCTTGGGAATGATACCCTCCGACTCACCATATAGTAACAGGGATGCCTAATGTGACACAACCTGCTCACAAACATGTACAGGGAAGTGTAATATGTGCATCCGACAGAGGCAGCCCTGCAGCACCACCTGAGGCATGAATGCTGTGTGTCAAGTAATGTAACACCAAGTACCATATGCACACCTGAGGACCCGCCTAACATCCTACCCTCAACAAGCAGCATGCCACAACAGGACAACGAGATGATGAAGTGCAACAATTACCGAAGTAATGCAGGTAGGCAAAGGGGACGAACTGTGTGCCAGTCTGGGATGACATGCTGAGCATGACATGATGCACCACCTGCCAGGACTGGCATGCACCTATCAGTGCAGGCCGTATGGATACTGGCAAAGGCTGTTGTCATGCACAGTGTGCCCTGAATAGGAAGGCGAAAACACAAACCTATCTCCATAGGTACCAGAAGGGATAAGAATCAGATAAGGGATAAGGTCAAACAGCAAGATGCATGCAGACTAAGGCCACCCAGTATGGAGAATGTTGATAACTGTGCTGTAACAGAATACTGAGGCAAGGCTCACAACAGCACCCTAACACCACCAGGTTACACCTCATACTGTGCTGTACATCCTCAACACTTGGAACAAGCTACAAAAGGAGGGCGACCAGCAAGAATTGTCAAGGATAACCACACCCCCATGTTGGTACCACCAGAAAAAGCAGCATGGACTAGCCATGCTCAAGTAACAGTGGCTAAAACCGCCCACCAGTGTATAGCCTGCTACAGAGTACTGGCCCAACACCAGGAACTGCATTGCGCCCATGCTGGAATACATGAATATATCAAGTCCTCCAAACCACATTATTGTTGGTGACTGCAAATACCCAGACACATAGACTGGGAGCATTATACCAGCTGCAACAGTGTAGGACAAAAGGTCATTAAATCCACAAACCAAAAGGGCCAGGAACAACGTAGCACACCCACAAGAGGGGCAAGCATACTGGATGTGATAATCAGCAACATGGGTATGGGATGTCAAGATGAGAAGTTTATTGCACACTGGTAACACCAGACCATATAGTAATCACACTGGATATACAAATCCTGACCACAGTCCCTGTCCGGGAAATCACAGTGGAAAACATGTGCTAAGCATTATTTGCACATCTCCAAAATGATGTGGAAGCCATGAAAGGTCCCGTGCAGGTGCAAAATATGGGCCACGCCTCAGAACCTGCAAGACAGCCACTCCATGAACACCGCCAGGAATGCTTGGATTATGCAGTCCCAAATTAAAACAAGACACAGTGTTTAAATCTGGCATGGTGGACACCAGCCATAACCAAAACATGCAAGAGAAAGAGGAAGCTACTACATGATAGAGCAAGCATGAACAATGACGTAATTACTGATCAGTAGTATGGCAATATAATCTGTCCACACATGCAATCCAGTAAGGCCAGGCACAACAAGTGGAATCTGTGAATCCTGAGCCAATGTTACACCTGCCCCAAGTACACAGACAACCACCAACTCCACCCAAGAAATACAAATATATGTGAGAGATGCAACCATCCATCCAAACCGGAGGCAGAGCTCCCCAACTCAGTACACCCAAAACAAGTCAGTAGGAGAAGGTAACCACACACACCACAAACACATACCCACATAGACCTACCACAACTGCAAACCAAACACATAAACACAGAAATACATTCCCGGAGGCAGAAATCACACACACAGCACACCAACAGAGGCCAATAAAGCAGACACCCAATGAAACAGCCTCCAAACATAGCACATGCAACACATAGCACACAAAGCTGGTGTGCCAAACAGTCACAGGCCAGAAGGAGAAACAACATGCCTGATACAGTTGTAATAGGTGACTCCATAGTCAGACACACTGCTGTCCCACAGCAGAATGAACAAAGGAAAGGGTACAGTAAGCTGCCTGTAGGCCGCCACAATATGCCACATAACAGAAATATGAAGGTCACCCAAAGCAAACAGAAATATGATGCAGTCATAGTCCATGCTGGTGTGAATGACCCGAGATGTACTGCCCTAGACTACATGTAAAGAGACACAGATGAGCTATCCGATTATGTAGTCCAGGCTGGTATGACACTCACCGTTTGCAGCAACCTACCCTTACCAAGAATAATGCCACAGTAGAAACATGGAATGATCAGTCATAGCAAGTAGCACACTTACTGGTGTCAGTCCAAGGGGATCCAATGTCTGTCAGGTTGGGATGTCATGCTTGACAAGCCATGCAGCTGCCCTTGGGATGGCCTGCACCCGTTACCCCTGGGCGTCTGAATAGTGGATAAGGTCTTGGTCACCTCCACACAGCCTTTTGTGGGCAAGGCTGAAAAGACTGACCCGCCACCCGAGAAAACATAAGTGGGAAGAAACATAAGGGAAATGCTGACCGATGCCAGATGTGTACACCCCAATATGCATGCTCCCGAGGCCATCCCCAGAATAGAGAACATCGATGTCTGTGCAGTGACAGAAACCTGCTGCAAGGCTCCTGACAGCACACCAGCACTACCAGGTTATACCATGTACCATGTGTCATGGCCCCAAAACCTGGAACACTACATAAAAGGAGGTGAGTAACCATAGGCAGCACAGACACCCAGACGCCCAGGTAACTGACAATGCACAAGGCAGTGGAGTTCACCCACGTGCAACTAACTGTAGGCAAGACTGCTGTGCAGTCTGTAGTATGCTACAGACCGCACTCTCACACACAATAACCCCCCCCCAACCGTCCTGAAGACACTGGACAGTATGAATGTCCCACCAAATACCAAACAAGGTACCACGAAATACCACATAGGTGGTAAACCATTATGTATGGAAGGAGTAACCAGGGACCAAGGGACACAAGTGAACAGTAGCCTGTTATGTGACACCCACATTGCCAATGTGGCTAGGAAGACTGTCTACATGTGACACTGTATTAGGAAAGGAGTCACATCTATGGCAACAGAGGCCACTGTGCCCTATACTTTATCCCAATCACACCCATAATCCAGTACAATGCCTCATATGGGATCTACCTTACCTGACACCTGCAGCAGTTAGGAAGACTGCAAAGGTACCTCACCAAGAGGATAAAGTGTCATACATATATGTCATATGCTGCTAGGCTGTAGACACCCCAGCTGACTCCAGTCGCAGACTGCCCACACAGAGGCATTGCATGCCTGTTGTAGGAGGCCATGCCCAACACAGGAGTAATGGACCTGCTCCACCCCAGATAACACATATCCATTGGAGCTGCGAGAGTGAGAGATGTCAACCCCAACACATAATGAAATAGGATGTGCTGGTGGGACAGATACATAATCCAGAGGCTCCACACACCCTGGACCAGACTCCCACCCCATGATAGGCAGAGCCCCTCACAGACACTGTTGAACAGGAATGTTGGGAAGTGGATGGATGATAGTAGAGTTACAGTGGGGTCTTCACTGTGTGATGTCCAGACAGAGGCACAGCTAAGCAAATAATACATGGCCATAATATCCAGATAGCAAGGGGTCTCAAAAGCCACACACACTCTGGCTAGCCTAACAAATGCCCAGGGTGGATAGCCTAGTATGAACCTATGAACCTATGTAGATACAAATTGTACAGGACATGAAGGATAATCCCAAGGCTTACACAACTGATGGTAGGAGCCATGTTGTGAATTCACAGATATGGACTGAATCACACAAATACCACAAACACACACACATATTGCCAACATACATCCCGACAGGTGCAGTGCAAACCCCCACACCCCCATGTATGCAGAATATGTATCCCAGCAGACTGCTGGCCCCCTGACATAGCAGATGCTGAGGTAACAGACAACATCTCCAAAGCAAAACACACAGCAGCAATGGTATGAGATGGTGACCTGGGCGTAGTGCAACATGGAGTCTAAGATGAATGGAATGCCACACCACACTACTGCTCAATGCCAGCCGTACCACAGAATATGTACCCAAAGAGCAGTGTACAACAACAGTGGTCCTTCTCAACAAAGGTGTTGCCTGAATGGATACTGAACAGTACTACCCCAGAATCCTGAGAAGCCCAGATTGCACAGCTATGGAAAGGAGCAGCATGTACCACAGAAATATGGATGTTGGGGACCCACTGACACCGGACCCAACACAGTGTGGCCTCCTCAAGTGCAGATCCTGCCCCTAACCATGTTGGACTCAATTGAAACAGTCATTAAGGTCATTGATGAGGGCAATGTGCTCCACACAGTGTATCTGGACATTGCAAAGGCGTCTATACAATACCCTACATGTTCAGTATAGATAGGCTCACCAGTGTAAATATAAACCCACATGTAGAGGGGTTGCAAACCAGACCAAGGACAGAACAGACATGGTCAGACATGCTTCAGCCATGTCAGACTACAAACCAGATATAACTGGCATCCCACAAGGCTTGGACCTGGTATCCCCCTCGTCTGGTATATATGTCCCATAGGTACAGGCAAACATGGAAGGACTGTGTCCTAACATGTTTGCAGAGGACTACAAACCGCTCACCACATATGATCCACCAGCTGACACATGCATCCCACAAAAGGGCCACATACAAACAGACAACCGGTGCCATAGCTATGTCAGCAAGCTAAGTGCAGAAATGTGTATAGTCAACCCCCGTGGATATACAGTAAGTGCCCACCAATTACCACATAGGTGTTAACCCATTATGTAGTTAACATGTAATGAGAGACCTGGGGACACAGGGTGATAGATATCCTGCACTGGACAAACATGTGCTGTAGTGTTTACAGAAACATACCATATACCCACCTAATCATGAAGGATGTCAGATCTACATAAGGGGAGGTCATTGTGGCTCTGCAGTCCTCCTGCATCAGTGGTACAATCGACTACAATAGCCCCTGTGGGATGTACCTCAGCAGACACCTCCATCAACTGTAAAGTCCCCAACAGTACCTCATCAGGAGTATCAATCAGCCTACACACATGCCATGTGTTGCCTGTGTTGCTGGCATCAATAAAAATGCTGCACATAGTACAATCTGAATGGCAGTGAGCTATGCACATGACAGACCTGAACCCCAGCACTGACTTACATAGGACAGGCTGTACTGTGTGATCCATAACACAGAAGCCACCCCCACCCATGAGTGAACCCTCAGCACAGGCTACCCATAGAGTCACTTATCAATCTCCCTCAATAGGAATCCTGATGGGTGGACGGGAGATGGTAGGTTTATCCTGGGTATCACTGTCATGTCACAGGTAGACAGAGGCACAGTACACCAACCATTACATTGGTCATGGCAAACTCCCCTTACAATGTGTGTTGAAGGACAAACACACTCTCCAACTTGCATTAGCCATGGACTAGGGCACATCGCTAGTTTTTGCAATTGTACACCTATGTTGTGGGATACACTAACAATGTTGGGCAAGCCTGGTGTAAGTAGTGCATATCTGAACAGAATGCAACATGGTCAGATGTACACAACTGGCCCCAACCAGGCTGTTGTGCCCACGATCAGAATGTAAAGCAGTGATAGCAGTAAAGCCCAGGTTACTGTCCACCACAGTCAAAGTACTGCCAGTACACTATACAGTACTACAGTGTTAGGTCAGTGTGAAAGGATGTTGACGACTGCATGCAAAGTATCCCATGCAAACACTGCAGGCACAGTATAATCCTGTTGTGTTCACACACAAAGCAGTTGTACAGTAACTACACCACATGACACACAACCCACAACCATGAACGGGTGATAGTTTGTGAAGTTCACACACATCCACAAATGTGGTGGGCTGCAGAGTCCAACATATGGAATGCTCACACTGGGCATGCTCACACACTTTGACAACATGCCATGGGAAGGCTGAACTGGGCATGCTCACACACACAGTCCAAATCTTGGTTTAGCAGTGGGACACATATCTGGTATTGTTATGTGTTATGCCAGGGACCAACCACATTACAGCAGTCTGCCCAGTGCACACAGTTAAATGACTACAGAGACATATGTGATATAGTGGATCCCTCCCATATGCAAACAGTTTCCACAGATGCAGAGGTTGTTCATACCAACAGGGAATGCTATGGCAATAAAGATATGCAAACAGTCTATCAGCAACAAATAATGTGCATTTGACAATTAAACATAATGGTGTAGAGGTCAACACTAGGCTGTTTGCCCTAGGGAATGACAGCTTAGCCATAGTGTGCTTGGTGTCTGCTTCCCCACAGGATGCACATTCCCCTTTCCAAACACAGATGATATCATCACCCTAGAAGTACAGCAGGAGAAATAAAACTTCCCAGTAATCCGAATAGCGCGCTCCGCTAATGCGTCCGTCTCAAGTGTCATGACATAGTTAGATAGGGGTTCAAATCCTGCAAGTGCTCAGTGTGTGTGTCTGTCTGTGTGTGAGGTTGGCGTGTGTGTAAGTTTGTGTGAGGGAAATGTCCCTTTTGGCAAATAGGAAAAGACACTCAGGATACACATTACCTTTCTAAACACTGCTGATGTCAGCACCCTATAAGTAGAGCAGGAGAAAGGAAACCTCCCAGTAATGCGAATAGCGCGCTCTGCTAATGCGTCTGTCTCAAGTGTCATAACATAACTAGGTAGGGGGTTGATTCCTGTGAATGGCAAGTGTGTGTGTTTGTCTGAGGGGGGTTAGTGTGTGAGGGAAATGTCCCTTTTGGAAACTGGGTGAACAGACTACAGGATGCCCCTCCCCTTTGCTAAACACTGCTGATGTCAGCACCCTATAAGTAGAGCAGGAGAAAGGAAAACTCCCAGTAATGCGAATAGCGCGCTCCGCTAATGCGTCCGTCTCAAGTGTCATAACATAACTAGGTAGGGGTTTGATTCCTGTGAATGGCAAGTGTGTGTGTTTGTCTGAGGGGGGTTAGTGTGTGAGGGAAATGTCCCTTTTGGAAACTGGGTGAACAGACTACAGGATGCCCCTCCCCTTTGCTAAACACTGCTGATGTCAGCACCCTATAAGTAGAGCAGGAGAAAAGAAAACTCCCAGTAATGCAAATAGCACGCTCTGCTAATGCGTCCGTCTCCAGTGTTATAACATAACTAGGTAGGGGTTTGATTCCTGTGAATGGCAAGTGTGTGTGTTTGTCTGAGGGGGGTTAGTGTGTGAGGGAAATGTCCATTTTGGAAACTGGGTGAACAGACTACAGGATGCCCCTCCCCTTTGCTAAACACTGCTGATGTCAGCACCCTATAAGTAGAGCAGGAGAAAGGAAAACTCCCAGTAATGCGAATAGCGCGCTCTGCTAATGCGTCCATCTCAAGTGTCATAACATAACTAGGTAGGGGTTTGATTCCTGTGAATGGCAAGTGTCTGTGTGAGGGAAGTGTCCCTTTTGGCAAATAGGATAGGACACTACAGGATGCCCATTCCCTTTTCTAAACACTGATGATGTCAGCACTCTTTAAGTATAGCAGGGGAAGAGAAAACCCCCAGTAATGCAAATAGCGTGCTCAGCTAATGCGCCTGTCTCACGTGTCATAACAGTCAGATAGGGGTTTGAATCCTGCAATTGGCAAGAGTGTGTTTTTGGCTGAGGGGGGTTAGTGTGTGTGGGGACAATGTCCCTTTTGGTAACTAGGTGAACAGACTACAGGATGCACATTCCCCTTCTACACACTGTTCAGCAGACGGCCATGGCTCTGGCACAAGTTGTCTGTTGCTATGATGCCCCTTTGGAAGATGCTTGTGTCAGCTGGGGAGTCGATTATGGTGTCCAGTTTGCAGTCATCTGCATATTTGGACAGCCACAGTTCATCCGTGTTGGCCTGTACCTCCAATAAATATGTACTTAACAAGAGGGTCCCAGGACTGAGCCTTCTGGGACACATCCTGGAACTGTTATGGGGTCTGGCATGGCTCCAGCAATGCTAACCATGTGGGTTCTGTTCTTGAGCCACTGTGCAATCCATCTAGTGACATAGGGGCTCATATTTAAGCTGGTGAGCTTCCCTAGAATGCCCAAGTGGGGTATTGTTGCGAAGGCGTATGCAAGGTCCAGGTAGGCTGTGTGAACCACCTTCCCCTCGGCAATGGCCTTGGTGACTGTAGCAAAGAAATCAACCGGGTTACACCCGGTAGTGCTGGTGTGCTCCCAGTAGCCCTGAACCAGGCATCTGTTATTGCACACATATCGATGTTTCCCCTGCAAAGGAGTGTTTTGGGTGCATGCATCTGGAGGTTTAGACATCTGGCGTTGGGTAGCATTGCTCTTAGTGTCTTATCCCTTGTGATACCTATGAAGGTGGGTTTGTCATGTGAGCCCTGCCTAACATAGGCACTATGGGGTAGCAAGAGGCTTTGCCAATATCCGATAGGCCAGGGGTGACAGGTGCAGGCTGTCCCTAGCAAAGCAGGTAGTTCAGCAGGAGATGGATGTGTGAAGGTGTAGTGCCTGTGACTACTTAGCAGTAGCATATATGACTGCTCACGTGGACACATGTCAGGCAGGTCATATGCACTGTGTCACAGTCAATGTACATGTGAACAGGTCAAACAGTGGCAACCTCTCAAGTGGGACATGGCCATACATACAGTAGGCTACACAGATGGCACTAGGAGTCCACAGAAGCCCTATAACTATGCATTGCAGGTGTGATCGGTATTCCAGGGTAATTGCAAGCAAACATGCATGCAAACAAAGGTACAGTGAACAGTGCTCCATGTAGTCCATTGTACAACAAACAAGCTGTACCAGTTCCATAAGGTAACACTGCACATATGCAGGCTATGCACATGTACATGGAAAAACACTGGTCAGATGGCCAGGGTCCAGTCTCAGTGCACACAAGTGTACGGAACATGCATGTACTGTCAGGATGTACAATAACTGGATATAAACCCATGTGCCCATACCTGCAGTAATACACATGTCAAATAACAGACACCGATCCTTCTCTCAGTGGTGCCATACTTAGTAGGATATATGCTCCCTGGCCTGCCACCACAGTATCCCTGACATATATGGGGACTCTCCCTCCCGTGACAGTTCGTTATGTGTGTTGGTGCTGTCTAGCATGGTATGAGGTGTGTGCATGCAGTGCTAGTGTGCACCTGTGTGTCCTGTACCAGTTGTGTAGTTCTGCACACATATCAACTTCCTCACACATCTGCATTGCAGAGTCTAGTGTGGCCAACATGCCACTTGCAATTTACATGTCCATCATTACCCATCCCCTGTGCTACCTATGTATGTAGGCTGCTGTTGACATCATTACCACTAGTATGCCAACATGTGCAGATGATACACTATGGTACTTACCATGGGTGTAGACAACAGGACATGACAATCACACAAATACTGCATCAGGCATGCTGTGATATACCCACAATTAAATCAGCACACAGTACTGTTCAAAACATGATACTATTACTACACATCTATGTGGTCACCCTGTGCATCAGTAACATGTTAACCTGTACCTGCACAGTTGTTACAGACTGCAGGAGGTGGCACAGTTTCATCATATGCACAGGGTGTGAACTTGGTATGCCTGGGTCAGCCACCCATACCACCAATTGACATGTATGTGTATGTGTGTTGGTGAGGGACAGCAGTAGAAGGTGGGGCAGTGTTGATGCAGTGTGTGCGTGTATGCGGTAGCCCTAGGTGTTGTCAATTTGCATGTGTGTATGGATGCACACAGTTCCACCTCATGGCTGCCATATACTGGTGTTTGTGGACAGCCACAGACTGTACCTGCCAGGTCATACAGATCAGTGTCTCTGGCCACGGACACGGTACCTGTGCCTTGCAGGGGTGCTACGGACCGTATCTGGTACCAACCCAGACTGGGTACTGTCATCGGAAGCAGGTGTTCGCTGACTGGACACAGAGCCCTGTCGGCCCTGGCCAGAGCCACGTGCACGTGGTCTCCTGGGGCGGTCTGATGACAGCACAGACCCAGCATTGCTGGGGCTGCTGCTGGCACTACGGGGCAGCCGCGGCCCTGTTGTCGTCCACGCCGACAGCCAGCTGCTGCTGTTGCTGGCATACGGCCACGTCGACGACGCAACCGCCCACCATCACCCTGGCTCATGGACATGTAGTTGTGGAGACGGTGTAATATGTCCCACAACGCCTGTCTACGACGCCGGTGAAATCACGGATGGCGGCCGCAATGTCACGCATACCGTCGGTCATGGCTGTGCGACATGCTGTCAGCTCCCTCAGACCCTGTCTGGTGTACCGTTCCATACGTGACTGTGCCTGCATGACAGTCCGGAACATAGCTGAGGTTGTAAGTCCTCTGTGGGCACGTCTGCCAGGGGCAGTATGCCCATGGATGCTCCCACGAGAACCCCTGGACATCTGTCTGTGTGGTACCATCTCTGGGCCATGCCCATGGCTGCTGTGTGGGGAAGCATGTGCCGCAGATACCACATTACCCTGGTCAATGCCCACTGCATGCTGTCCATCACCTAGGGACAGTGGTGACAAGGGGTGTATTAGCAGGATAACTGTGCGCATGGATGGTGTCGACAGCTGTGTACTGTCAATTGGCTGACCAATGGCGGACCCTGGCATACCGTCCTGTGCCACTACACCAATGTCATCAGTAGCAGTACCCACGGCACCTGACTCAGGTTCCCTGCTAGATAACACCAGAGCAGCAACAGAACCTGTAGGAAGGAAACAGGAAACACAGTTTACAATGTCTTCACACTGCCAGCGATGCACACATGCACAGGTGCACACATGCACACATGCACACATGCACACATGCACACATGCACACATGCACAGGTGCACAGGTGCACACATGCACACATGCACACATGCACACACATGCACAGGTGCACACATGCACACATGCACACATGCACAGGTGCACACATGCACACATGCACACATGCACACATGCACACATGCACAGGTGCACACATGCACACATGCACACATGCACAGGTGCACAGGTGCACACATGCACACATGCACACATGCACACATGCACACATGCACACATGCACACATGCACACTTGCACAGGTGCACACTTGCACACTTGCACACATGCACACTTGCACACTTGCACACTTGCACACTTGCACACTTGCACACATGCACACGTGCACACAGTTTCACACAATTGAACAGTACTCAGTATGCGTGATATTGACACACAGACACAGACACACCTACATGCATACAAGGGGCACCACTAAGTGTGCCAAAAGGTACTATTACTACCAACATCTTAACAGGTAAAGTAAATAGACACTCACCAGCATGGATAGGCTGCAATGCAGTGATACCGGAGGGTCCTGCAGACAGGAGGAAACTAATGTTAGTGGGCACAACTGTGCCAATATTACTGAGTATGATACAGGTCAGGAGTACCACAGTCGCCTTTCAAAGGTCTGCAGCTAATATTGCGGATATCACACTTGCACATTATATACTATGGTTGCAGCTACAAACAAAGGACACACCACACACATGCATTAACTACCAGTGTACACAACAGTCAACTACACATGTGACATATTACCTGCATGTTCAGTGTCCTGCTGCTGCGGCTCCAGCCTCCATCATGACGCATGTCTGCTGCTGTTGTTGTTGCAGGTGGACTGGAGCCACTACACTCAGGAGCAGTCCCTCCAGTCTGGTGAGTGGGGATGTGTAGCCACCCCACCACCTGTGGCGACCTGTTGCCTGTGGATATCTGACGACGCTGACGGACATGTCTAATCAAATCACTGCAGTGATGTCGTACCTGCTCATATGTCTTATTGTGCATGCCTATATCATTTACCCGCCAGACAAGGTCCTGCCACAGTGCAGCCCTCACCTGCTGATTCTGGCTGGTGCGGAAAAGAGTGTTGCATAGTCCCGCACCAGGCTCTGGTGTATCTCCTCATCCTCAGCCACGGAGTAGGTTGCATGTCTCGGGTGGGCCATGTACCTGGGAATAAAGATAACATGGTATCAGCAATCTATGTTGGCAGACCTTGGCACACATACTACACATGCTACTTGACTGTCATGATACCACATATCACACATATGTGGCAGCTGTCTGTCTATTGGTGGATACACATGTAGATGGCCAGGTATCAGTGCTCGGCCAGCAACTGTTGTACAGTACCTGCCAGGCTACACGACATACTACTGGACACCAGCAGTCAGAACACCAATTCAGGTGAGGTGCACCTCCTCACTCTGTGTGTTTGTGTCTAGGTACTGTATGGCGTACATCAGCGACTACTGTGGGCTGACAACACCCTGCTTGCCCTGGATATACATATCCCACCTCCACCACCAGCACAGATGGCTACAGTGCACAACATTACAGATACAGACGTTACACTTTGTAACACTGATATGGTATCCTTACAGCCCACTGGGCCAGTGTCAGAGACAACACACAATGCTGACCCCTACACAATTGCTTTCTACACACATCTCCAAGGCCGCATGGCTCATGCATTCCCATATATGTCCAGGACACTGTCCACAAAGGGACAGCATCCTGTCCGGCGAACCCCAGCCATATACTGATTGTATTACACTTGATGTAAGCTACTACGAGACAGAGCATCAGTCTCTGAAGGGAGGGTATGTCTGAGCAGCACTGATAAGGATCTATTTCCCATCACACTGACTACATGGGCAATGTTGAGTGGGACGTCAAGCGTGATACTGCAGATGACCAGGAGGCCTACCTGACCTATTTAGCGACCTGGTCAGGAACCATCCTCTATGCCCATGGGTAGTACACTACACATATTTCACCTACACCACAGCTAGACGACATTGTGGCGGACAGGGTCAGTGCAGGTGTCACCCCGCCTCCCCTGTATTAAGGCATGGTTATCCCTGCTGACCCTAACCTCAAGGTCATCACAGTTATCCAGGTGAGAGACACCCACAGGTGAGCAGAATACACGACATGGACGGGACCTGCTGGTATCCCCAGTTGCATGCTACATACCCTCTGACAGGCGCTAAACACACGTATAGAGGTGCTATGTTACACTACCTGGACTACAGGGTATGTACCTGTACACTGGAGCACAGCACCAGTGGTTCCACTCCATGCAGGAGGCACCTCACCATACCAATACAATACAACACAATACATGACATTGTAATACAATACTATACAATATGCTAATGCCCCGTGTCTACAGCAGGGCACTGTTCTGCTAACCTGACAATTGTGACACATGTGGTGTGATGGTACCTGCTGCCGTCACACAGTTACACAGGGTGACACATATGGCATATTACCTATCTGAGTGACATGCAGCAGGGGTATGTGTGACATGTACACATGGGGAGTCTCGCATCGTAACACTGTGTGGTTTGTTGCAGGGTGTGTCCTGTCTGTGAGTCTGAACCCGTACCTACACATGTGCACTAAATTGCAGTGGCACAGACGACACACAGCAGACAGGTAGGTTGTGGATGGTGGGCGGTGGTACAATGCCTGTTGGACATCTGTCATGGGTGTGACCTCCATATGTGCATCTGGGGTGGTAACCTGTGCGGGCGGCATATGTGTACTCTATGGTGGTGACAGTCACTGTGCAATGGTACTGTGTTTGGGTACATTGTCACCATGTTGTACATGTCACTGTGTCCTTCTACATACCTGTTGCTGTCGTGTGAGGTCCATACCATGGCATACATTACGTGCTGTGGGGGGTACACCGACCTACATGTCCATGCCTGACTGACCATGTGTGCGGACACATACCATGTGCAGCTGTTCCAGGGATAGTGTGCCACTGTGACTATCATTGGGGCCACTATTGTACACATGTCTGACCCTGACCACCCCTGACACATGCAGTGGTGGGCGGACACTCATTTATATGGTGGTTACCTGTGTAGGTGATCTGGACTGTGGTATGATACTCCGGATGTGACACTGGTGTTCACTCCGTGCCTTTGTCACCAGGCACCAGTTGCAATACATCTGTACACATGTGCCTCACTCCAGCTCTGTATACATCTCTCTCACTCTCTCTATACATATATCTATGTATTAAGATATGTCTATATGTCTATTTCTATATACATGTACATATGTGTGTATACATTTGCACATATATATATATTGATGTACATATTCTGCTGTAGAAGTGGGGGGGCACAGAGGTGGTGTGGGCGACAGGGGGGGGGCAGGCTGTGTTGCAGGTCAGCATATACAATCATACCTGTAGGTGGTCAGATCAGTCTGTCTATGTATATGTATCTACATATATCTATCTCTGCATGTGTGCATTACATAGATATGTCGCTACAATATTCTATCAGCATCTGTCTATGTAGTCCTACATCTCTCTCTCTCTATGTATGTATACATATATGGATATCATATGTATATATATACATATAAGATATCTACACATACATATGTTGACATAACTACATAGCCATATGTTGGACAGGTATGTCAGCATATATGTCTACCTTACTGTATACACACACTAACATACTGCTAAACATACATAGCTGTGTAATCTAATTAGTACATGGCAGTACAACCTACACTCAAACGACATATATATGTGCACATAGATGCTCACACATACAACTGTATGTACAGCCTTCACTGATAGGTGCTGTATATCCCCTGCCCATTACACATCTTCATATACATATGGATACAGCCCAATAACACATATGGAGGGTTCACAGTATGTACACCTTGATAGTATTACTTTACAGTACCTGTGTTTGTCACAGCTGTGTCTGCGAATGTCTGTCTCTCTGTCCTGCTGCTCTGATTCACAGTTGCAGCTTCCAGGTAGCTGTTGCTGGGGATTGCTGTCTGCCTGCTTAGTTGCAGTCTAGTTCTGGGTGTGGTTCTCCCTCTCTCTCTCTCTCTCTCTCTCTCTGTCTCTCTGTCTCTCTGTCTCTCTGTCTCTCTTCTCTCCAGGTGCAATGTAATTATTGCATGCGTGGACATGGAATACAGCATACTTTTGTAGGTATCTGCATATGCCCATGTGATGGCCTCTGCACCAATTGTTAGCCAGCATTTGCTAATTGCATGCAGCCTGTTGTGTACTGATTGCAGTTCTCACTGTGATTTCAGAACTGTGCTATAAAAGGGTGTGAAATAGGCGAGCCCTTTCAGATGTTAATGGCAGGGACCATGCTGTTATGCTGTGGACAACATTCTGTGAGTGTAAAGGTTGGTATCTCTAATTTTACTCGGTGGGTTGTGGGTTAACATTCCTCCATTCATTTCTCCAGTTTCCTGTACTGACTGTGTATGTACACTAACAACTACTACTATTGTTGATGTGTGCATGTGTGTGTGTGTGCTTTCCTTTCACCTTTGCTTGCACTCTGTTGCTACGACTTCAATAGTTGCCCTTTACTGTCAGTACTGGTGTGCCTGCTAGGTGTCTTGACTGTTGTGTGCTGCTGTAGCTTTCCTATTTCCCATGTATATTCACACCCTGGAATGCTTGCTATATCTGCTAGGGTGTTACAGCATGCAGTGTGGTCTGGCCATGGTGTGGGCCTTGACATCTATTAGCATATGTGGGTATGCTGCTGGGCAGGCCCCAGAGGCTTTCAGGTTCACCAGTTATGTGCCTCATGGAATGGTACATATCAGTGGGGTGCACCCATTAATATGTCTGGTATGCTGCAGTTGTGACTGTGGGTTAGCATGAGCATAGGTATTACTACACTTTTTCTGCCATGCGAGTGGTGAATACTTTCCGGACTCCATAGTTACCATTGCATGTGTTACACCTTTCTGCCTACTGTTTGTACATTTCACATGGGGTCTGTGGGGCATCCCTGTAAGACATTCACTGTTGCTATGTCTAGGTTCTTAACTATTCAAATATGGTGGTGTTGGACCCGTCATGTGTACAGATATTTGCAGGCTGTCCACATGTCTGCCTCATAATTTGGTCATTATCTCATGCACACCTTTATCTGGCAGGTCAGTCTGGGCTCAAGTCAGGATATGGTGACAAACATTCAAGTTCCAGACTGCATACCCTTCCAAACATCCCACAAGGTGTAGACCCTGTTACTTTCTGAACTGTCTGCATTTGTTGTAACTTCATTTGTAATGTGTCCCTGGTTTTGGGCCTTTGCTCCACATATTTTATTACTTGGTCCGGATGTGTTCCTGTAAGAGGTTGTGGGGTATGGGCAGTGCTTATCCTGCTGTGAGTATGTGTGTGTCTTGCAAGGTGCTATGGTGACATTATTACCTACTAGCTTCCAACTAGCATGGCTGTTTCTGTTCACACACTACTATTATGGAAATCCACCAGTTTTGTTTGTGATTCTAAATGTCATGCTTTGTGTACTACACATCTAAATTCCCTTTACATTCATTCCTACTGTTAAATGATATATTTACTTTAGCACAGTGTTTCTATGTAAGAGTCATGGCTTAGTGGTAAGTCGTGCAGACTATAGTTGCCAAGGTCCTGGGTTCGGGACTCACAGTGGGATTTTATTTTTCTTTTGAACTGAGTACAGGACCTGTCAATCAAAGTGACTAAGGCACTTTTAAGCAGTTGTAACCGGTTAGCGCTGGTTTGCTGAGCTCACGATGCAAGACTGGCGGTTAGCTCCAAGCACAAGCGCACACCCGCGCTTACAACCGCTTACACGTGCTTACTCTTGCGCACACCCGCGCTATTTTCTTTGAAAGAAAAGAAAACGGGGAGACAGGAAAGTGGTGAAAAAGGGGTCACAAAGAGGGTAAGACAGTAGGGAAACAAGCTTGGGATGTGCAGGAGGGATGTAGGTAAGGCCCATAGCTTCCCATTCCTTCATCAGCAACAGCTGTGCATATGTATGTAATTTGGTGTGACATTTGAAACCTTCCACCACTGAGAGAGGTGTCAGGACAACAATAATACCTGTTGTACAGCCAATTGAATTGATGGGTTCCATGTCCAGTAGACATGTGTGCGGAATGGGCAGCTATGTATGGGCGACTTTTTTGTGGGTACAGAGTGCCCTTTTTTTTTTTTTTTTTTTTCAGGTGAGAGTGGTATGTCAGGTGAAGGTAGTCGGTACAGCTGGGGAGGTAGGTTGGGTAGGTTAACAGACAAGACAAACAAGACGCATACAGGGGCGGTGTATGACACGTGTGGGGGGGTTACACAAATGACGGGGACGGAGGTTGGGATGTCCAGAGCCCATGAGCCCACAGATGGCAACAGTATAACTGATATCCCCACCCATAGGCAGTTGCCACTGTTCCTTCACTGCCCAGGACGGGGCTGTGCTGGGGGCTGTGTAGGCGGGGCAACGGGCAAGCCCGTTAGCTGCGCCACCCGTGCCTCGAGCTGGCGTAGGGGCTCGAGGACAGAGTCCCAAATCTCCCTACGCACCACAGTCCGGATGCTACGGAGGGTGAGTGGTGGATCTCCTCCGGCCACACTTGCAGAGGGGGGGCGAGCCCCGTCCCCTGCAGCGCTTCCACCCGCAGGTGGCACAGGGCCACCGGAGGAGGGTCCAGACTCGGCACTAGTGCCAGGTGCACTCACCAGCTGAGGTGGGAGAGGTGGGTCCGCCAGAACCCGCCTTCCCTGTCGTTCTATGTTTTGCATTATGACATAACAGTTTGGGTTAGTGACATATAAATACCATTCACAGTTAGTTTTAACAGCATGCATTAGTATTCCCATTAACCACACACCCAGTTATTCACACCATTGAACAGCGTGCATAGCACATGCATAATTTCAACAGTAATACACAGTCCAACAACATGCAGGGTTGGTTGATGGCAACAGGCCATCAGGTGTGGATGTATGAACAGGGCGGATGCATCAACAGACATGCAAATATATATGACCCAACAGGACAGATGTCCAGGGGTGGTAATTGTGATTGCACATACCATTTTCCCGTGGAATGGGTTATAGATGGTTAGAGGGTGGGGTAAATCAGACATATTATTAACACCTTCGAATACAACCACATATGCTGTACATTTCTAATAGCTACAGTTATATACACACTACTGTTCTGGCTACAGTGTCCTATATGTTAACTACTTAACCTTGCAGATGGGACTGTTACTGCAACATAAGTCTACATTTTATTGCTGTTCATACACAAGTCATATCAAAATTTGTGCAGATACATCTCCTGTTAACTGTTCTTTCTATAACTGTAGACAGGTGTGGATGTTTGGGATATCAGACAGTCATCCTATCTGCATATTTCAGACTGGGAGCAGCATATCCAGATTTTGGTGTACACATTCCACATGCAGCAACACTTTGGACAGATGTTTCTGTTTGGTTTTGGGTCTCACATGCATTTAATTATGTCCTGACTGCAGTATACTTTATTCAGTGGTTATTACTACTGTAGTGCTGTATTCCTGACACTTTCTCACACTCTCTCACTTGCTTTCATGTTACTATTCAGACTGGTACTTCTAGGCTTTATTGACATGTTTTAACAGAAATTATTGCAGTTATTTCCAGCACTCTCACTTCTGTCATGTTTCAGTATTTCCACATGTATACATCTCACACAGGTGGATTCATCCTCTTCTGCAGCTATACTTTACCTGCTGCTGCTGTTTGTGTACTATTTTCTTACAGGCAGGGCAGTTTTATTTACAAATATGTGTTGGACAGTCTCATGATTAGTTTCATCTTACAGGCTGGGAACTGTTGTAATCAGGCAATACTTGCATAAACATTCACACTCTGTGAGTTGCAGATTTAATTCCTTCCTGGCTACACTGCACTCTTATGCTAACTGTCATACATTTATACATCTTTACAGTTACTAGTAGTGGATTACTGACCTGCCTGGTGGCGCAACCGCACCAGCCTATCAGCATAGGCTCTGCGGTTCGCAGAACGGACACCTGCAGCTGTAATATAAATGAAGTAATATTGGAATACACATCTCCATGATTTCAGGTAGTTTAACTTTCTACAAACATAATTAATTTATACTTACTCAGTGGTGGGGCGTTGGGTGATTGCCGGGCCTCCTGGATCCAACGGTTCAGTTGGTCCTGCTTACGTCTCTTCAGGTCCGCATGGTGGTGACGGACCTGCTCACCTGTCCTAGGAATTCCTGTGGCACTGGTGAGTTCATGAGCCAACTGGTCCCACGCCTCAGCCTTGTACGCTCCCCAAAGGACCTGGCCCTGCATGAGTTGGGCCTCATGGTTATGGACTAGGAGCCAGGCCATGTACCTGGACTCCTCAACACCCCACCTCTGCGCTCAGAAGCGACTACCCTCACCTACACCTGACATTCTAACTGCAGGTCTGTTCTACAATCGTTTATGCTGTGTATTCCCGCCTATGGGGCTTATATAGTCTGTTTTTCCCGCACATATCTGTGATTGGCCAGTTTGGAATTGTATCAACTTCAGTAAACCTGCATTGTCATGCTGTGGTTTGTATTCATTCCTATATATGAGCTGATATTGCATTTCTATGAACTGCTGTCATGGCTTAGTAGTTCTGTACCTTGACTATGGTGTATAGTATTCTGGGTTCGAACCTGGCCACTGCTTTTTGTTTTTCAGGACTGTCTAGACATGTTGAGGGGTGTGTCTGTGTAAAGGCATTTTGGATATGGCTTGCTCACCATTGCCCGTCGGTTAGCTCGTTTGCGCGCAGCTCCGCAAACGGGTACGCTGTTTAACACTGATTTGGCTATTGGCACGCATATGCCGCTTAGCGCAATTAGGGGCACATATATTTAGCGTGGTAAACCACTGCTCGGCTACAGGCACTCATTTTGCACCAGTTAAACCTATGCTTATCTACGGGCACATAATCTCACTCTGTTGAACTGTAGCTCAGCTATGGGCATATAAGGCAGTTTATATTCATTTCTTGGCTCACATTTATTCAATATAAATAGGCTATTACATTGCATTTTACATATATTCTGGTTTTATGTGTACATATATGTGTCAGAGACTTGTTTCATGCTTATTTTGAGAAAAAAAAAATTTGTGTTGTGGGGGCTCGAACCATGGATGCCTGCTCTGCAGCCGGCATCTCTACCGCTTCGCTATTGCTTTCTGGCTTATTTTGCATATGTAGTTCTTATCTGCTTTCACGCTGACTGCTAACTGTAGCTGCGCTTACGGCACGCTCACAAGACACGAAGCACTCACAGTTAAACATCTTTACAATTTAAAAAAAAATATTAACTGTACATTGATATTTTTTTTATGTTTAATAGTCTGTAGGGGCATGTGTTGTGTTGTGTTTATTCACATTTCCGTGGACTCTGTTGTGGGTGTGTGCTTTGGACACTTTTAGACTTCTGGGGGCGTGTCCGCTTGCAGGGCTCAGCCTACGGACACGCCCCCTACTGTCTTACACGGCCGTGTTCGACTTGGGTGTGATTCAGCATGCTCTCATGAATATGCAGAGCATGCTGACATCACTCAGTTTAACTGCAGCCTCCGTGTAAGAGTTATAACTCTTACACGGAGGCTTCGTGAATCCTGGGGAATGCCTTTACAAGTTTGTCTCACAACCAAATCTTAAGTGAAACTTCAAACAATACATATGTGGAACATACAAAAGTTAACATTTGGCTAAGAAAAGACATACTTTATGGTTGTATTTACTTTATTCAAGATTTATTTTATGACTACTGTCATTTTGAAAGCCAAATAGTATATTTTTCTGTGTTTTATCTTAATAATTGTGTAATTCACCCTTTTTGTTTGTGTAATTTACCTGCATAGTTACATTTTATTTGTATTTGTTCATAAAGGTCATATTTAATAGTACTACAGAACTCACTGGCAGTATCTCAAGCAAACTTATTTGGTCTGTTTTCATAAGTATGTTATTAACTGCATTATTGTTTATACTGCTAAAGTCAAAAATAATGATTTATTAATGATAAGACTTTGGTCATACTCTTAGGTTAATGATGTTTATCATGATCTGTTTAATTACAGTTTATTAATGAAATTTTGAAAATGCATTCATCAACTGGTTACAATGTCGACCAGAAATGTCAAAATCCATGATGATGATCAAGCATACACGTCAAAACTGAATACATGGACACCCGCAGTTTGATGTATTCAACACAGCAGAAAGTAACATCAGTCACCCAAGCTATGCAGCATAACATACCATTACACTCTACAGTCAATGGCACATGTATCTGAGATCACACTACAATGATGAAATGGGTTAATTTCCTGCTCTTCACTGTACAGCGATCTCCACTCACAATACCAAACTCATAGTATTGAATTACACTGACATTCGGTATTGTGTATTCAATGTAGTCTGGCTCGACATTTTGCCCTTTGGAAAAGTGCCTTTCAAATACATGCTATTCAATCACAGTCACTACAAAATTTCAATAGTAAACCGTAATTGCATATGGTATAACAATGCGTGGAGAACAGAAGATCTCAGGCTTGTCAACACAATATTTAAGTCGTTTCTATCTTAAGTTGGATTGCACATTATTTGTTCTAAGCTATTTTGATTTATGTATTTGATTCATATATATGTTCATATCCATTTAACAATGACTAGTTCGCCATGTTAATATTTGAGTAGTTAAAATCCTTTGCAAAGCTTGAGTTTCAATTGATTTCTACATCTTAGACTTGGAAAATGCTCATGTTCTGAGTGGACATCAATAGTGTACAGCAGTTGCCAATATTACTGTATTTAGTATCATTGATAATGTCTAATATTGTTTTGCTGTGTAAGAGTGCATACAGGCAAGAAGTGGAACCAGAGAAAAAAAGGACTCGCTTTATTACCCTTCCAACCATTTGAAATTAAAGCCCTCTTGCTGGAGATCAGTACCAAATGCTTGCAGAAGTTAGTCAGAAACTTTTTCTGATATACCCAAGATTTGTGTGTTGGCATGCCTGGATTTCACAGACCCTTCGAGTTCAGTTACATTTTTACTGCATTGATGTAGCTTGGCCTTAGGGTTGATCACTTATCTTCTAGATAGCTTGCTTTCTAGACAGTCCATCTTCATGTACTCTTCCATGATCATGGCTTACATTGCTTCATGTCCTCCAGTACCTCTTCCATATTTTTAAATAGCATATACAACTGTTTTGAATGTGACAATATGAGTTTCTGAGTTTTTTGCTGCTGGTGTATTTAATGTGTTTTCTTTTTGTACTTTGGGAATGTTTGATTTTTATTTATTTATTTTATTTATTTATCTAATTATTATTATTATTATTATTATTATTATTATTATTATTATTATTATTATTATTACTATTACTATTTAAGTTTTCACTGTCCAAGGCCTGGTCACTGGAATTAACCAGCCTTATTGAAAAATGGAATACTGCAGATGATGTAGTGATTAATGCTGTTTAGCTGTTTTACTGACCCAAGTGCCCAGAAAGTGGGAATGGAAAGAACTTGAAATTGTTCACATTTTGCAAGGTAGTTCAGAGGATGATATATTGGCTGCAAGGTCCAGATAAGAATGTCTGGGAAAGGAATCAGTGGTTTTCGGATTGGAGATCACAGAGAAGATATCTGGCAAAAACGAGAAGGAGATATTATATGTGAGTTCTGTAAGGAAATTGTATGCAGACATTCTTAAGAAAAATACAGGAGAAAAATAATTAAATGGGATGATTAAATATTGGAGAAAAAGACTTTTAATTAGAACTTGAACTTAAAATGATAGCATGATAGATCAATATTATATACTGGACAATCCAACTGACCTATAGAGTTTTAAAGCACCAGATACATGTTCATTTATACATTTGGGTTGAGATACTTTTTTCAATGTAACTTTTGAGTCTTAGAGTCTTTTGTATAATGTTTTGAAATTAAGTAAACTAAAGAAAAAAATCCATGGAATGATTTCATTATTTCCAAACAAAAGAGTGCTTTAACTAAAAGATTTTTTGGTAAATTACAACTAATGAAGTCTAAGATATTGATATAATTACGTGCTTGAAAAACGTTTTTGAAAAAGTTATTGCGGTACTTACATATTATTGCAACCACATTGCAAAAGTGGTCCGACATAAACATACACCGGTTTCAGCAAACGCCTCCGTCAGTATAATCAATGTGTTTGACAGTTGGTGGTTGTGATTATACTGAGGAAAGCGTTTGTTGAAAATGTCTGAACATAATCCTATTTAACTAGAAATGTTTTTCCTTCTGCAATTCCGGTTTAAAAAGAAGTGTAACAGCCGTTACTAATCAACACCCATTGAGACTGTAAATCAGGGTACCCTTTAAAATGAGGAAACCCACATTCATACTATGCCTAGAGATGAGGGTGTTTTAACATATGTGCATCAGTCATCTGGAGTAGCATGTCAGTAAGCAATAGCTGTGTACTGTGAAAGACCCGTGAATAAGAAATATAACTGAAATACATCAAAAGTATGAAGTAAGTCACTTCTGAAATAAACTAAAAGTTTTGCAGTGCAAGTCAGAAAGTGATTTTACTTCAGTTATATATTTTCTGCTTTTCAGGTGTGTAACATGGGCACTTTGCTTAAATTAGAATTATTCTACCCCATAAAAATATGACAGAAAGAGAGCACGAAATAAAAATTGCATTTTCTGACATGAAAGAAGCCTGTAACTGTAGTCATAGTCATTATTTGCTAACCACAATGTGTAACTGTGGAACATGGAAGGAGTCAGTTATACAAACAATGGGCTGGCAAGAATGCGTGGTTGCGATAATACGTAAGTACCATTAATGCTTTTGTTTAAATGAAAGATGAAAGAAGTCTTTGGAATGGTGCAGATCACAATAAAAATGGAAAAAGATTTTATACAGCATCTGTCATGTTTTTTTTCCTGTTTTTTGCAGGAAATCGGATTATGGGCACACTAAGGTAAGCTGGTCAGCCTAAGACTTTTCTTTAATCATTTCATTTGATTAGGGCTTGTGATAAGATTAGCTGCAATATTTACATGGAAAATGGGCACATAAATAATTGCTAGTCTGTACAAAGTGTAAGAGAAAAGGACATTTTTGGTTCTATGGTAAGAAGCATGATGACAAAAATATTGATGCAAAAATTGAAGGTGAAAAGTGTAATGTTGGTTCAAGAGAACAAGAAAATTAGGATGGCAGAGATGCTATTAAAGAAGATGCTTATGTAAAAGAAATGTTTTTGTAGATATTAGAGCAAATAAATCTCCATGCACTGCAAAGAATTATGATCAGCTCTCCCAACGGTAATCTAATATTATGTGATCTCAACATGGATGCCAAGATTCACCTCTGTAGCTTCATTCATGAGGTGAATTTCTTGGCCTCTGTGACTCAAACACATGATATCTTAGTTATGATTGGAGATCCAATCATATTTCTTTATGTTTATCAGGTGTTTTCATGAAGATTACCTATAAATAAGCTTCTGGTTGAAGGAAGCATGTTATTATAAGGTTTAAACTGCAAGGTTAAGTTTATTTTGTAAACAAGAACAGTTCAAGTTGTGCATTATTAATGTGTAATAGTATTCAAAAATATGGAGGTTAGTATTTAAAGAAGGCTTTTTAGTGGATGAAGTTAGTGGTGAAAGTATTGACATAAATATGATTTTGTATGGGAAATATGAAAGAAAGAGTAAGCAGTATGCTGAAAGAGGTGATAAAAAATTATTTTATATAGCGTGGATTATTCGGTTAGCTAAAACAAATGAAATGTTGCTTAATAAGAAGTGGATATTATCTGATATATTGAGAAAAACTTAAACATTTGCTGTGGATCTGGTAAAAAAATTTAGTGGTTAAATATTATATGTTATATAAGTTTAGCTTCCTATAGCCGCGGTGGTGCAGCAGTAGCATTGTTGCCTCATAACAAAAGGTTCTCCTGCTCGATTCTTGGCTGGAGCGCCTTCTGTGTGGAGTTTGCATGTCCTCCCCGCGGTTGAGTGGTGTTCGAAAGACATGTGTGAATGGGTGTGCCTTCATTGAAGGTTGGGTGTCAGGCTGGCACCTTGGCACCATAAAAATCTACTGCCAATCATTAGCGGACCGGAGTTCTGCTGTGGTGACCCCTAACTGGGAAAAGCTGAAAGAAAAACATATAAGTTTAGCTTCCTAAATTTAGATCAATGCAAGTTATTTTGATCACCAAAACATTGTGTAGTAAGTGCTGACTCCTCAAAATGCCTAAAGAAGAATCTTGAGACAAAGCATTAAGTGCATAAAGCTCTAACCTCCAGCATATGCAGAGCTAAGATTGAAGTATATCTGCCAGCTGCATGTTAGTGTAGTGGTGCATAAAGCTATCTGAAGGTGGCATTGCTGATCTAAGTCTGCTTGCAATAACTTGTTTTTTTTTAATTGTATATTATGATAATCCCAGTTAAGAAAATGATTGTCATTTACCTATTTATATATTTATTTATTTAATATGTAGTTATGGCGCTTATAATGGGCCGGATTCACGAAACCTCCGTGTAAGACTTAATATGTCTTACATGGAGGGGGCAGTTTAACGGTATGACGTCAGCATGCCATACATATTCATGAGGGCATGCTGAATCATAACCTAGGCTAACACAGTCCGTGTAGGAAAGTAGGGGGCATGTCCGAATGCCGAGTTCTGCAAAGGGACACGCCCCCAGAAGAGTCAGAGTCCTGAAAGTAAACACCCACGAGCGAGTCCGCGGAAATGTCAAGGAACACAACACCACATGCCCTCACAGACTATAAACCCAACTGTAATGTAAAACGTAAAAATAGCAGTTTAATTTTTGTTTTTTATAATTTCCAAAATGTTTGCCCGTACTTGTGCTCGTTTGCGTGGGTATGCCCTCCGCTCAGCCACAGTTAGCAGACATTGAAAAGCATATAAGATCTAAATATGCAAATTATGCCAAGTAGCAATAGCGTAGTGGTAGAGACGTTGGCCAAAAAGGAGGTAGTCACGGTTCGAGCCCCCACAACATCATTTTCCATTTTTATTTAAAAAAGCATAAAGCAATCCCCTGACACACACATATATGTATATGATGGAATGTACCAGGAAAGACCAAAGATATTCCAAGCAAAAGTGCTTATATCTGTCTGGGCTATTGTGAATAAAGAGTGTTTTTTATCGACATTTGGAATATCTTTGGTCTTTCCTGTTACATTCCATCCTTGGCTACTTGGATTATAATTTAAGTAAAATGTAATGAAATGGGCCATGTATTTTTGAAGAAATCCGACATAATAAAATATAAAAAAAGGATCAGAATTGCCCATAGCTTAGCAAGGCTTTAGCAAGCTGAATATGGGTGCCTGTAGGTGAACAGCGCTTTAACAAGCGTAATATGAGGGCCCATAGGTGTGCAGCGCTTTAACAAGCTTAATATGAGTGCCCGAAGGTGAGCAGTGGTTTAACAGGTTTAATATGAGTCCCCGGAGTTGAGCAGTGCTTTACCATGCTTAAAATGAGTGCCCGTAGTTCAGCAGTGCTGCACCCAGCATAATATGAGTGCTCATAGCTAAATAACGCGTTACCCAGTGTAAGCTGTTTGTGCGAAGCTGCGCAGCGCGCCAACCAGCTTACCGTCAGGCAACATTGGGCAAGCTTTATCAAAGCCGCCTTTACATAGACACACCTCCTAGCCTGTCTAGACAGTAGTAAAATAAAAAAAGCAATGCCCAGGGTCGAACCTGGGATACTGTGCACCATAGTCAAAGTATTTTACCACTAAGCCATGACAGTTGTACTGAGAAATGCAGTATTAGCATATATATAGGAATGAATGGAAATAGAAGCATGACAAAGCAGGTTTTTTCAAGCTGATAAATATCCAAAATGGCCAATCATAGATAAGTGCAGGAAAACCGGCAGATATGAGCCCCATAGGTGGGAATTCACAGCATAACTGATTGTGGTACCCATTTGCAGTCAGGATGGCAGGTGCAGGAGAGGGAAGTCGCTTTAGAGCACAAAGGTGGGGTGTTGAGGAGTCAAAATATATGGTTTGGCTCCTAGTCCATGATCATGAAGCACAACTCATGCAGGGCCAGGTTCACTGGGGTAAGTACAAGGCAGAGGCGTGGAACCGGTTGGCACATGATCTCACCAGTGCCACAGGCATTCCAAGGACTGGTGAACAGGTCCGTTACCACCATGCGGACCTGAAGCAATGGAAGGAGGACCAACTGAACCGTTGGATCCAGGAGGCACGCCAAATGCCCAACGCCCCACTACTGAGTAAGTATCCATGTAATTAAGTATGTAAGAAATGCTATCCTAGCCTATAGTATGGAGACATATGTTCCAATATTACTTCCTTTATATTACAGCTGTAGGTGTTCATTCCGCGAATCAGCGAGCCTATGCTGATAGGCTGCTGAGGTTGCGCCACCAGGCAGGTTAGTAGTTATTCAGCTGGTATTGTCATAGAATATAAGTGAGACAGATTGTAAAAGAGTTCAGTGTTGTAACCCACTAATAAAGGTCAAATAAGCCTAGAAGAAAGATTCTGCTAGTATTGTAAGATTAGATAAGTGATGCAGCCTGGAAAATAGTGTCATGCAATCGGTAATAAAGATTAAATGAGTCTCAAATAGAAGAGTCCACCTGTATTGTAATATCAGATAACTGCTGCAGCCAGAAAATGAGTGGTAATCAGTCAACAAAGGATAGACAAGTGTCAAATACATCCTTGTAAATTCTGCCATATGAAATAAGTGAGTCAGCTGGAAAGGGTTGTTGTAAACCAGTAATAAATGTTAATAAAGCCTAGAATTAAGTACCAGTCTGAAATGTAAATATAAAATAATTGAGAGAGTGTGAGAAAGACAGTTTGAAGCCACCAAGAAAGCTGTAATAAGTCTGGAATAAAGGTATACTGCAGTCACTACATTATGAAATGAATGAGACAGCCACAACCAAAGAGTGTAATGTGTTAAATAAAATGCAGAACATGGACTGTGTCCGTCCCACAAATTGGATATGTTGCTGTACCCTTGCATTATGGAAATAGTATGGTTGTATGAAATGCTGAACATCCACAGTTGTCTAGACCCATATAAATCAAATGTAGCAGGATGCTGTACCTGAACACAGCCAGATATGAACGCATATGAATAAAAATGGAATGTATATTAATGTAGCAGTGACATCCTCATCACCAACATTCCTAAGGTTACATAAAGGAAACTGTACTAATACATGTAGGGGATATATATCTGCATCTACTAGGAATGTACATTATATGCATAGGTAGTTTAAGTTGTTAATGTAATATTTCTCCACCCTACCCTATTTTCACAAATTATTCCATTCCACAGCAAACTGGGTATGTGTATAAACAATTAATTCCCATGGACATTTGTCCTGTTGGTTTATACATATCTGCGTGTACGTTGATGCATGTGCCCTGTTCACATATCCAAACCTGATGGCCTGTTGCCACCAATCAACCCTGCATGCTGTTGGAATGTGCACTGTTGTTCTAAATATGCATGTGTTATGCTTGCTGCTTAATGTTTGGAATTCATGGGTGTTTAGTTAATGGGAATACTGATGCATGCTGTTACAACTAATTTTGAATGGTGTTGTTTGTTACTAACCCAAAATGCCATAAAATACTGCTAAACATAGGACAACAGGGAAGGCGGGTTCCAGCAGACCCACCTCTCCCACCTCAGCTGGCGAGTGCACCTGGCACCAGTGCCCAGGCCGGGACCTCCTCCCCCAGTGGCCCTGTGCCAACTTCGGGTGGAAGCGCTGCAGGGGATGGGGCTCACCCCCTATCTCCAAGTGTGGCTGGAGGAGAGCCTCCACTCACCCTCCATAGGGTCCGGTCTGTGGTGCGTAGTGAGATCAGGCATTCTGTGACTGATCCCCTACGCCAGCTTGAGGCGAGGGTGGCGCAATTCACGGGTGTGCCTGCCCATCCTATCCAGCCCCCAGCACAGCCCCAGCCTGGGCTGTGAAGGCACAGTGGTAACTGCCTATGGGTGGGGAATTCAGTTCCACTGTTGCCATCTGTGGGCTCATGGGCTTGCGATATCCAAACATCCGTCCCCGTCATTTGTGTTTACCCCCCACATGTGTCATACTCCGCCCCTGTATGTGTCTTGTTTGTCTTGTCTGTTAACCTCCCCAACCTACCTCCCCAAATATACCTACTTCCTGCAACTCACATTCCATTCTCACCTAAAAAAAATAAAAAAGGGCACTCTGTTCCCACAAAAAAAAAATACGCCCCATACAAAGCTGCCCAATTCGCACACATGTCCACTGGACATGTAAACTGATAATTCTAATTGGCAGTACAACATATTTTATTGTCCTCACCCCTCTTTCAGGGGTGGAAGGTTTCAAATTTCAAACCAAATTTCACACATATGCACAGCTGTTGCTAATAAAGAAATGGGCAGCTATGGGCCTTCCCTACATCCTTCCTGCACATCCCGAGCTTGTTTTGCTACTGTCCAACCCTCTTTGTGCCCCCTTTTTCACCACTGTCCTATCTCCCCATTTTCTTTTCTTTAAAAGAAATTAGCGTGGGTGTTAGCGGGAGTAAGCACTTTTAAGCAGTAGTCAGCTGGTGTGCGCTTGTGTGCGCTTAGCTAAGCGAGTGTGCCCTCAGCTAAGCAAGTGTGCGCATGTGTAAGCATCGTGCAAACCAGCGCAAACCCGCTTACAACTGCTTAAAAGTGCCTTAGTCACTCTGTATGACAAGGACTGTAGTCTGCTTATTAGCAAAATAAAATACCCCTCTCAGTCTCAAATCCCAGACCTTGGAAACACTAGTCTGCATGAATTACCACTGAGCCACGGCAGATATACAAGAACTTGGTGCTGAAAGAAATATATCATGAAATACAAGGAGTGAATGTAAAGGGAATATAGGAAGGCCATTACACAAAGCTTGTTCCCTGAATCCTTACTGGCAATTCTTGTGGAATTGCATTACATTAGTGTGATAAGAGAAACAGCCATGCTAGGAGGTAATAATGTTACAGTAGCACCTTACAAACCCCACACTGTATCAGAGCAGGATAAACACCGCCATATTTGAATAGGTATGAGGCCAGACTTCCCAACTGTGACCGATTTACAGGGATGTCCCTGATTTGCAAAAATGTTGCCTGTGCCCCACTGACTCCCTGTGAAATGTACTAACAGTAGGCAGAAAGGTGGGGTATCCCACATAATGGTGACTGTCAATAAGTTAAAGTAGACACTACTTGCATGTCAGAAATGGTGTAGTAATACATATGCTCAAAATACCCCACAGTCACAACTGCAGAATATCTGAAATATATCACGGGTGTATCCCACTGATATGTACCTTTCCCTGAGGCTGGTCAAATATGTACCTGAGAGTATGTGAGTTCTGCAAGTGTCAGAAATACACAGGCATATCAGCCTGTCTGCTGTTACACGCTTTGCGAATAGCTGTAGAATTACTCCCACAAGCACACCCTCATGTAGGAGTACAACACAGAAAAATCAAAGGATGTAGCCATCTAAAAAAGTAATGACAGTATAGCAGTTTACAAGCACTGCATGTGCCTGATATTCATAATTGTTAGTACAAAATACAAGGCCCTAGTACTGCTCAGCAGCAAAATAAAATACCCTTGTAAGTGTCAAACCCCAGACCTTGGACTCACCAGACTGCATGCAGTGCCACCAAGCCACAGCAAACATACAAGAACTTACTGCTGAAAGAAATATATCATGCATTACAAGGAGTGAATGTAAATGGAAAATAGGAAAGCCATAGCAACACATTCCAGTAAAGACAAATATCAGGCCTTCAAGGAGTGAATGTAAAGGGAAAATAGTGAAGCCATAGCAACACATTGCAAGAACTACTGTTGTATACCAGTTAATCCACAACTCCCACAGGAAAGTACATACTCCCATGTAAACAGTGTTAGCATTAGCAAGTGTGAGCTAACATACACACTGAGAAGAGTGAAATGGAAAAAGCAACAGTCAGGTTTCAGTACAACATGCATTTCAGTGGCTACAACACAGCCTTAGATATGAGAGACATGCCAACCTTCTGACTGACACAACAGTGTCCACAGCAAACCAGCATGGTCCCCACCTTGCAAAACTGAAAGGCCTACGCCTGCCTAACCTAACATTTTATAGCAGTGTCCTGAAATCACATTGAGAACTGCAATTACCACACAGGCTGCATGCAGTTAGTAAATGCTGGCCACCAATTGGTGCAGATGCCATCACATGCACATGTGCAGATACCTACAAAAGCAGCCTGTACTGCCAGTCCACGCATGCAATAATATCATTGCAGCAACTGGAGGGAGAAAGACAGAGAGAGAGAGAGACAGACAGACAGAGAGACAGACCAAAATAAAAAAAAAAAGAAAAACCAAGCCAGCCAGCCATCCAGGCACCCAGGCAGCCAGCCAGCCATCCAGGCACCCAGGCAGCCAGCCAGCCATCCAGGCAGCCAGCTAGCCATCCAGGCAGCCATCCAGGCATACTGGCAGCCAGACATCCAGCCACCCAGGCAGACAGCCAGCCATCCAGCCAGGCATCCAGGCAGCCAGCCATCCAGCCACCCAGGCAGCCAGTCAGCCATCCAGCCAGCCATCCAGGCAGCCAGCCAGCCAGCCATCCAGGCAGCCATCCAGCCAGCCAGGCAGCCATCCAGCCAGCCAGCCAGGCAGCCAGCCAGCCACCCAGGCAGCCAGCCATCCAGGCAGCCAGCCAGCCAGCCATCCAGGCAGCCAGCCAGCTATCCAGGTAGCCAGCCAGCCAGCCATCCAGACAGCCAGCCAGCCAGCCATCCAGGCCGCCATCCAGCCAGCCATCCAGGCAGCCAGCCAGCCACCCAGGCAGCCAGCCAGCCATCCAGGCAGCCAGCCAGCCAGCCAGCCATCCAGGCAGCCATCCAGCCAGCCACCCAGGCAGCCAGCCAGCCACCCAGGCAGCCAGTCAGCCATCCAGGCAGCCAGCTAGCCATCCAGGCAGCCAGCCAGCCATCCACTCAGGCAGCCAGCCAGCCATCCACTCAGGCAGCCAGCCAGCCATCCAGGCAGCCAGCCAGCAAGCCAGCCAGCCATCCAGGCAGCCAGCCAGCCATCCACCCAGGCAGCCAGCCAGCCATCCACCCAGGCAGACAGCCATCCAGCCACCCAGGCAGCCAGCCAGCCATCCAGCCAGCCAGTCATCCAGGCAGTCAGCCATCCAGACAGCCATCTAGCCAGCCAGCCAGGCAGCCAGCCATCCAGGCAGTCAGCCAGCCAGCCATCCAGGCAGCCAGCCAGCCTTCCAGCCAGTCAGCCAGCCACCCAGGCAGCCAGCCTGCCATCCAGGCAGCCATCCAGCCAGCCATCCAGGCAGCCAGCCAGCCAGCCATCCAGGCACCCATCCAGCCAGCCACCCAGGCAGCCAGCCAGCCACCCAGGCAGCCAGCCAGCCATCCAGGCAGTCATCCAGCCATCCACTCATTCAGCCAGCAAGCCATCCAGGCAGCCGGCCAGCCAGCCATCCAGGCAGCCAGCCAGCCATCCAGGCAGCCAGCCAGCCAGCCATCCACCCAGGCAGCCAGCTAGCCATCCAGGCAGCCAGCCAGCCAGGCAGCCAGTCAGCCATCCAGCCAGCCATCCAGGCAGCCAGCCAGCCAGCCATCCAGGCAGCCATCCAGCCAGCCAGGCAGCCATCCAGCCAGCCAGCCAGGCAGCCAGCCAGCCACCCAGGCAGCCAGCCATCCAGGCAGCCAGCCAGCCAGCCATCCAGGCAGCCAGCCAGCTATCCAGGTAGCCAGCCAGCCAGCCATCCAGACAGACAGCCAGCCAGCCATCCAGGCCGCCATCCAGCCAGCCACCCAGGCAGCCAGCCAGCCATCCAGGCAGCCAGCCAGCCAGCCAGCCAGCCATCCAGGCAGCCATCCAGCCAGCCACCCAGGCAGCCAGCCAGCCACCCAGGCAGCCAGTCAGCCATCCAGGCAGCCAGCTAGCCATCCAGGCAGCCAGCCAGCCATCCACTCAGGCAGCCAGCCAGCCAGCCATCCACTCAGGCAGCCAGCCAGCCATCCAGGCAGCCAGCCAGCAAGCCAGCCAGCCAGCCATCCAGGCAGCCAGCCAGCCATCCACCCAAGCAGCCAGCCAGCCATCCACCCAGGCAGCCAGCCATCCAGCCACCCAGGCAGCCAGCCAGCCATCCACCCAGCCAGTCATCCAGGCAGTCAGCCATCCAGACAGCCATCTAGCCAGCCAGCCAGGCAGCCAGCCATCCAGGCAGTCAGCCAGCCAGCCATCCAGGCAGCCAGCCGGCCAGCCTTCCAGCCAGTCAGCCAGCCACCCAGGCAGCCAGCCAGCCATCCAGGCAGCCAACCAGCAAGCCATCCAGGCAGCCATCCAGCCAGCCATCCAGGCAGCCAGCCAGCCATCCAGGCACCCATCCAGCCAGCCACCCAGGCAGCCACCCAGGCAGCCAGCCAGCCATCCAGGCAGTCATCCAGCCAGCCACTCATGCAGCCAGCAAGCCATCCAGGCAGCCAGCCAGCCAGCCATCCAGGCAGCCAGCCAGCCATCCAGGCAGCCAGCCAGCCAGCCATCCACCCAGGCAGCCAGCCAGCCATCCAGGCAGCCAGCCAGCCAGGCAGCCAGCCAGCCATCCAGGCAGCCAGACAGCCATCCAGCCAGCCAGCCATCCAGGCAGCCAGCCAGCCAGCCATCCAGGCAGCCATCCAGCCAGCCACCCAGACAGTCAGCCAGCCACCCAGGCAGCCAGCCAGCCACCCAGGCAGCCAGCCAGCCATCCAGGCAGCCAGCCAGCCAGCCATCCAGCCAGCCAGCCATCCAGGCAGCCATCCAGCCAGCCACCCAGGCAGCCAGCCAGCCATCCAGGCAGCCAGCCAGCCAGCCAGCCAGGCAGCCAGCCAGCCATCCAGGCAGCCAGCCAGCCATCCAGGCAGCCAGCCAGCCATCCAGCCAGCCAGCCATCCAGGCAGCCAGCCAGCCAGCCATCCAGGCAGCCATCCAGCCAGCCACCCAGACAGCCAGCCAGCCACCCAGGCAGCCAGCCAGCCACCCAGGCAGCCAGCCAGCCATCCAGGCAGCCAGCCAGCCATCTAGCCAGCCAGCCATCCAGCCATCCAGGCAGCCATCCGGCCAGCCACCCAGGCAGCCAGCCAGCCACCCAAGCAGCCAGCCAGACATCCAGGCAGCCAGCCAGCCAGCCATCCAGGCAGCCATCTGGCCAGCCACCCAGGCAGCCAGCCAGCCACCCAAGCAGCCAGCCAGACATCCAGGCAGCCAGCCAGCCAGCCATCCAGGCAGCCAGCCAGCCATCCAGGCAGCCAGCCAGCCAGCCAGCCAGCCAGGCAGCCAGCAAGCCAGCCATTCAGGCAGCCATCCAGCCAGCCACCCAGTCAGCCAGCCAGCCACCCAGGCAGCCAGCCAGCCATCCAGGCAGCCAGCCAGCCATCCACCCAGGCAGCCAGCCAGCCAGCCATCCAGGCAGCCAGCCAGCCAGTCAGCCATCCAGCCAGCCAGCCAGCCATCCAGGCAGCCAGCCAGCCAGCCATTGAGGCAGACAGCCAGCCAGCAAGCCAGCAATCCAAAAAAAAAGCTGTCAGAGACAAAGATAATGTAAACTACATAATCTAATGATCTACATGCTGTGAACCATCCATATGTGTTTGCAGTCTGTATCTATATGTATAAGAAGATGTGCATAGGGCAAAGGACATACTGCAACTGTTAGTGAAGGCTGGGCATACATATGTAGTTGAAGGTTGCTATGTGCACATATCAATGTAGGTTGTAGTGTGTGACATTGAAAACAACATGCAATGCAGGTATATGTCATGTGGTGGTGAACTTCTGTGGGACTGAGCCAGTGAGGCCTGCTACAGCTATATGGCTTGAGGACAGCATAATGTATTATGCACAACAGTGTGCAATATCATTACAGAATGGTATGTCTCACAACTGTTGCAGAAGTGATATTCCCACCATGAAAGGTGGGCAGTCCATGTACTTACATGTGCATGTATATGTACAGCAATGGATGTTAAGAAGTGTGTGTGTGTGTGTGTGTGTGTATAGATATATATATATATATATATATATATATATATATATATATATATAGACATATATCTATATATCAATATACACATATATATATATATCTATATATCTACATATATATATATATATATATATATATATATATATATATACATAGACAGAGAGGTCTGTATAGATACATACAGATATATGGATAGATAGAGAATATGTATATACATATAGATATAATAGACAAATACATATATAGATATAAATTTAGATACATACATGTATACAGATAGATATGAATGTATATAGATATGTATATATATATATATATATATATATATATATATATATATATATATATATATATAATTATATATAGTGGTGTGTAGATATATATATATACATTTATGTAGATATGTATATATATTTACATATATATATATATATATATATATATATATATATATATATATATATATAAATATCTATATATGGATATGTATATATTGATATATATATTTATATGTATATATATATATATATATATATATATATATATATATATATAAATATATATAGATATATATATAAAGAGAGAGTGAGAGAGGGGGACATGGGGGCAGATGTACTTCAACAGGTGCCTGGTGACCAAGGCATGGACAAAACACCAGTGTTGATACTGCAGTGCCATACCCCATTCCAAAACATGTTACCCACTAACTACCACTGGAGGTGTCAGAAGGGAACATGGGACACAGGTGTACAATAGCCTCCCCTTTGATATCCACAGTGGCACACTAGTCTTGTAATCCCTGTACATGGTATATGTCATCACAAAAGGTGTGTCAGCTAGGGAAATGTAAGTCAGTGTACCCCTGTACACCTCACAATGTCCTATGCAGTATGTACCTCCCATGAGAACTACAGCAAATGGAAAGGCCACAGACACACCCAACAAAGACTGATAATGGCCACAAACACATTCCCTATGCAGACTGATTCACAAAACCACAGCTAGAGTGCCTTGCATACTGCCTACACAGAGGTTACCAGTGCTGGACATACAGAGTTATGTCACACCCATACCAGTTGGCCAACCACCATGGCAACACCTCACAATCCATCCAGCCTACATGACCTAGGGCCCTAATCTCTGTCACCGCACTAAACAGCGCATGCTGGAGGTATAGGTTTCTGTACACAAATATGTCATACCCTGGACTAAACCACCCAGCATTAACAAACAAGGCTCCTCATTAGTAGATGTCATACATACCCCTGATGAATGTCATGAAGATAGTTAATATGCCCTGTGAGTCACCTGTGTGTAACCATTTCACAGGAGCAAGTAAAATCACAGTACATGTGTACCAAAGGGCAGGGTAGCTTATGGCTAGGCTGCCCTAGTTGACTGTTCTCTGTACTGGTAGTCTATGCATGTGTGAGATGTGTACTGTTAACCTGCCCAGTCTTCTGCATGACTGATATTCTGAGCATAATCTGTACACCTGTGAAAGCCACCTGTTGTACTACTGTACCTTATCATAATCACAGTATCAAAGGCACAGTTGTGGCCACTGGCAATCACTCTCATATGTTTGCAGGTCCCTCTGGAGTGACAGCAGGGCAGCCAATCCATGCTGGTGAGTGTGTAATAACAATACAATTGCTAATGATATGTGCATGTCATATGGAGGTGTAGTGTGTGCACATGTAACACACCTACACATAATGCATGCTGTGCATGTTTGCTGTGAGACTATGCATATCCCATTATTCTCAGTAGCTGCCTCACTCACATGCAATACACAGAACATGACACACATGTGTGGCAACACAGTACTGGACATTGTATAGGTACACCAGATACACATGTACACAACACAGACATGTTTGGCATACACACTACACCTTAGCCTGCTACACATGTCCAATTATGACATCTGCTGTACGGCCAGCCTTCAGCATCCAACTTATCTACGCAGCACACATAATATACCTGAGGGGTAGAGGCCTATCATGTCTTTGTGCAACAGTCTGGAACAAATAATACATTCATGTTAGGTAATGCTCACTATTGGCCACCTTACACACCCATGTAGCAAGTGGCTATGTAATTGTGGATGTAGTCATGTTACTGCACTTCAGGTACAGCATGCTATCTGCCTGTCTGGCACACATTATTATTGTTGACTGACCACAAGAGGCATGTTGATCATGGCTCACATTACTACACCACATCCAGTTCCACTGACCACAAAAGTACACATAGCTGTTATAGTGTAGCACCGTCATGTGTTGTGTGTGTGTGTGTGTGTGTGTGTGTGTGTGTGTGTGTGTGTGTGTGTGTGTGTGTGTGTGTGTGTATTTGTGTGTGTGTTTGTGTGAGTGTGTATGTGTGTGTGCAAATCTATGCACCCACAGCTTGTAACACTTGCACAACATTGTAATGTCCTTGTACACATTGTGTCCCAGGGTGGAGACAATCACTGAACAACTACACACAAGCATCAAGTACACCTATACTGTTATTAACATGGGCTGTCTACACTTGCACTGCATGTTCCTGTGCAACACATAACCTGCATGCTGACACGTGTGCAGTGATGTTTTTCCTTGTGAAATGGTCACCCACCCTAAAACAGTATTGTGTATGTGTTGGATTGCAGGTGTGTCTGTGTTTGTATCTGCTGTACTGAGGAGTGTGCCTGTGTGCATGTGCGCCTGTGTGCCTGTGTGCATGTGTGCATGTGCGCCTGTGCATCTGTGTGCATGTGCGCATGTGCGCATGTGTGCATGTGTGCCTGTGTACATGTGTGCATGTGTGCATGTGTGCCTGAGTGCATGTGTGCATGTGTGCCTGTGTACATGTGTGCATGTGTGCATGTGTGCATGTGCGCATGTGTGCATGTGTGCATGTGCACCTGTGTGCATGTGTGCATGTGTGCATGTGAGCCTGTGTGCATGTGTACCTGTGTGCATGTGTGCATGTGTGCATGTGCACCTGTGTGCATGTGCGCCTGTGTGCATGTGTGCATGTGCACCTGTGTGCATGTGTGCATGTGTGCATGTGTGCATGTGTGCTAATATCATGTACACATTTGTAAACTGTGGTTCCTATATTCCTCTCACAGGTTCTGATGTTGCTCTGGTGGAGTGCAGCAGGAAACCTGAAGCCACTGCTGGGGATAGTGCTAATGATGATACATGTGTAATGGCACAGGGAGGTGTGACAGGGTCTGTTGTTGGACATCCAATTGACCTGATTTTAAAGGATCTCTTGGTCTCCCCAAATGTAAAATTTATTACAGGGGTATCTCAGGGCATATAGAACACCCTTTGTGTTGCAATTAAAATGATCACATACTTGAAAGGAAATCTTATTAATTTTAGAAAATTCTTAACCACATACTTACAGGCTTTGCACCTGCCACAAATAAATGTTCCATATAAGGTGGGGGTATGTAATATATTTATTGGGGGAGAACTAAATCTACCCCTCAATACAAAATTATGTATGTTCTTTCCCTTTCTATAATAAATACTGAAACATTTTTGTTTTTCTTTCGGTATTTCCCGGTTAGGGGTCACCACAGCAGAACTCCAGTCCGCTAATAATTGGCAATCAATTTTTATGGTGCCGAGGTGCCAGCCCGACGCCCAACCTTCAGCGAAGACACACCCATTCACGCATGTCTTTCGAACGTCACTTGACCACAGGGAGGACATGCAGACTCCACACAGAAGGCGCTCCAGCCGATAATAAATACTGAAACATAAAAAACATAATACCACCCTCTTGGAGATACTCTTTAATCACACCTATTATAAAAGAAAATAATGACTACAAAATGTTCATGTCCATACTAGTTAATAGAATCAAAAAAATCCTTATCCCATAGTATATATGAAGATCAAATTGGTTTTATACATAACAGATGCACATACAACAATATTCAAAGGATATGTTATCTCTTATTGACATCTTAAACAAAGAAAATCGGGAAGCTTTACTGATTGCACTAGACATAGAAAAAGCCTTTGATTCCTTAAAATGGGATTATTTATTTAAAGTTTTAGAGCTTTATGATTTTCCTCCTTCCTTTATATCTTTGATAAAGAAATTTACAAAAACAATTTAGCATATGTGAAATTAGGACCATTTACCTCTGAATCCATAACCATAAACAAAGGTACAAAGCAAGGATGTCCTATGTCACCCATTTTATTTGCCTTATGGAATTGCTTGCTATCTCAATATGTAATCATTTTAAAGTAAAAGGGATTAATATATATGGTCAATATAATTCTAGGATAATGCTATTCGCAGATGATAAACTTCTTACTTAAAATAACTAAAAAAAAATCTCTAAAAGAATTGGACAAACAGGTTGAGAAATTCTATTTCACCTCAGGTCTTTATTTTAATAAAATAAAGTCTAAAAATGAAGTACTAAATAAAAGTAAAGAATTTCTAATAGATGGGGATCACATAATTGGCAAACAAGTATCCACTTTAAATTATTTAGGCATTACTCTGTGTAAAATATAGAAGAAATTATAACTACAAACTATAATAACATCATAAGTATTATGAACACTCATGTAGTAAAGTGGAATAAAATGTTTATAACTTTCAAATATAGACTACAATTAATTAAAATGATACTACTCCCAAAAATTGTATACATAGCTCAAGCTATTCCTATGATACCAGATAAACATCTCTTGAAAAACATAAATTCACTTTTATTAAAATTTCTTTATTATCCAAATAGAAATAGAGTAGCCTTCTCTCACCATATCAGACCATGGGAACAGGGAGGGATTAACTTTCCTGATATAGAAACTTATATTAAAGCCTCTATTTTTAAAATGATTATAAACTGAATAGATCCAACGTATTCTTCTAGTTGGAAATCATTATATCTCATCATTCTTTTAAATGAAAATCCCATATTAAAAAAACTATACATTGATTGATCAATCCAATAAAATATGACATATTTTGTGTATTAGTATACAATACAATTTGCTAAAATCTACTAATTTATATTTTATAAATTCTATTTTAAACTGTTTTAGAAAATTTGTTAATGCAAACATAGATATCAAACTATGGTTAGAATTACTAATACCTTTTAGCATAACAACATTTTTTTAACAATATACACAGGAATGTCTTCAACATGTAGGAAACAAAAAAAATTTAGATGTTGGCAGCATTGTATTAACAATAAAAAAGTTTTAGATATCCAACACATAATAGCGTGATTATGATGTTAACTTATTTAATAATGTTTATAATTTGCATAATTCTGAACTTTGCAGTTGTACATCTTTTTTGTAACATATAGCAACACCATTTCACACATACAATGTCCTTGTGCATTACTGACACCTATAGCGCCTAGGCCGCTAATGTCTACACATTTTGTAATTATCCATTATATTATGACAGTATTGCCTGCTGTAGCAGTATATATCTGAATAATAACTCAGAAATAATTTATTTAATTAATTCCTCCTAATAAATTGAGCATTCTTACCACAGCCTCATTTTTTTAAACGAAAAGGAATACCTGTCTGGCTTACACATGTATTTTCATTTATGCAGTTATTTAGTTAGAGTATAATGGCCAATAATAGTGTGAAACCTTTGTTTTCATCAGTATCTGCAGGAATTCAAATAAACATAAGAAATACCTGTTTGTTAAAAAAAAAAAATCCTGCTGTTAGGTTGGCCTGTAAGGAAATCATCCCACAAGGTATATTTGGCATGTTCACAAGCCTGAAACCAACAGTTTAACCACCAGGAGCTATAAATATATATATATATATATATATATATATATATATATATATATATATATATATATATACAGAGAGAAAGAGAGAGATGCATATATCTATCTATAAATACACACACACACACACACACACACACACACACACACACACACACACACACACACACACACATATATATATATATATATATATATATATATATATATGGGTCCACTTTTTAATTTTGAAAGACCAAAATATCGACTTTCAGAATACCGATCCCAGAAAGTTGAGATTTTGGAATTTCAAAATTAAAAAGTGAACAAAAAAAAAAAAAAAACAACTTTTCTGCACTTTTCACTTTCGAGTTTCAAAAATCTCGATGTTCTGAGTTCGGTATTTCAAAACTCGAGATTTTGGTCTTTTGAAATTAAAAAGTGGACATATATATATATATATATATATATATATATATATATATATATATATATATATATATATATATGTATCTATAGAGAGAGAGAGAGATACATATAAATGGTTAACCACCTGCATAGCAGAAAAATATATACTCTAAAGCTAAGGGGGGAGCTGAGTTATTAAACTTTATTTGTTTATTTATATACTTGGCTTGAGATCTGTCTTGTCTATCTATCTATTTATGCGTCCTGTAATAGAACAATTATTTCTGATGGTAATTGAAATCATGCAGCGCTTCATCTTGTTAGGAAGTCAAGCAACATATGCATATTAATTCACATTATTGATTACCATATTTAAACAGTAACAAAAATTTGTAACTGCAATCTGAAACAAAACATTTGCCTCTTAAGTGGTAAATGAACTGTAAATAAAGCAGTTATTTAGTATTGTAATGCTAAACAGACTGCACATCTTTGACTAAAATGTCTTCATTCAGTAACTTATATACTATTTTATATTGCTGTGCTGATCAAATTCCAGTGATTACAGTAAAATGCTATAGAATCTAAAATATAATACGCGCTTTTTTCATTCAGATCACTAAGACTGCATTGTATTTGATGTTACCTTTCCTTAGTGAACACTTCATCTGACAAGAGAACCTTGATTTATGAAATGGATGTTACTGTTAGTTAACATGATTGTGTGAGTCAGATGTGGCATTACAAAAGAAGTACAATTTCTTATCTGAAGCTTGAAAAGGATTGTGGATATTGTAGTTTTAAAGGAGTGATTTGTTGTTTTGTTGTAACACTCAGTAAATGTTTGTTAGAGAAGGCTGGACCTTTTCATATCGCAGCATTTTTGTTTGCTGAAGAATTTGGTTATACATACAGACAACATGGATTATGTGAGGTTATCAACTCAGGATGATAGATCATTTGATCATCATGACTTTATTTTATGTAATGACAGATAATAGTTTGTTGCCTCTGCAAATATAATAAATCTGTAGATCTTATTGGGTGTGGTTTGGCATAAAGCTATGTTTTATTAGAAATGAAATGTTATTACTGGGATGGCATAACCTAGCTTTGATACAGTGATATGTCTGGTGACAGTGATTCTATCCTCCTTTGAAATGATGCTAGTAAACCAAAGGAGCAGAGCAGCTTTTAGTTCAGCAAGTGTTCTAGTGACAGTGCCTTCAATGAGATGACTAAAAGTAAGAGTATAGTCAATCTATACATCATGGAAATTCACGTATATAAACTGCAAAACTGTATTTCAGAAAAGGTCAGAAATTGGATAGAATGAATCACTCATGGGAACATGCAGTGTTTACTTAGGGTTATTTGACAGGGGTGAGGGGCTGTTCTTGGACATTAATCGACTAGAACATGGATGAGGAAGATCCCATTCTTACATCACTGGCATAACTACTGCAATATCAGTTGTAGATGTGTCTACTCCTAGAACTAGTCAGTCCTGGGCTCATGGTCATCGTCATGTTGGCACATCTTTCAATGGATATTAGGCACAGACAGGTAGCCCAACAACATCTAACAAAGCTTGTAGGACAGCCAGTGTAACCACTGGGAGAGTTGGCTTTCATGGACAGGGGCATACACGGGAAGCTGAACCCTCTGTCCAGCATGCCATGACACAGCACTGCATCACGTCTTGAGGCTGTGTCACTCACACACACACACACACACACACACACACACACACACACACACACACACACACACACACACACACACACTATGCTGTAGGTACAGTAGGCTACAAATGTATAAGGATACAACTATGAACTAACTATAATCCAATCAAACATGGCAATTATTTAAGGAGTTTGCTCCATTTAACAACAGTGGCCAGAAATCATGGCATAAAGCATATTCCTGCCTTGTGAAACAACATTCAATAAATAATAATACACATGATCCTCCAATGGGCAGCTGACATCACATAATAGCTTAAGTTCTGAACTCAAACTTTAAGGTCCCTGATGCATGCTGATGCGACAATGCTCCCATCTATGAGTTACAGGACTTCAAAAGAACCCAGCATTTCCATATAATGCAAACCACCCTGTGGCAACATACATAACAAATGTGCAGGTCAAGTAGCATTTATGAACTGCTCTTATGCAGAGGAGAGAAACCCAGTATATTGTTCTCCACCCCGTTACATTTAGTATAGAAGTGTGAGGTTTCCTTGGAGGCATGATGTTTGAAGATTTCAGAGGCACCTGAAGATTTGTTTTGCTTAGTTGTGTGTAGCTATTATTTTCAGCTTTATAGCAGATGTGGTGCTGACAAATGCATTGATATATTCTTGTGTACAAGGTAATCATAAGTGTCTCTGACTTTTTTTCAGAATGGATAAAACATCATATTAGTTGCATTACCAACTTTGGTGCTCATTGAATAGATTGCACATTGTAATGACTATAGGAAAATGTATGATTGTGCATGATTATCTAGTAGGCACTTCAGTTTTATGAATCCCTGTAAATGTATTGACCATGCACAATAAAGTATGCATACTATAGATGTATGTCAAAACATATATTCTTTATGAGTCTACCATTCCATTCATAACCTGAAAGAGAGGCATCATGGTGCTACAGTCTTTTCTGAAGCTTAGCTGAGAGTACTTGTGAAGATCACATTTGTTAATATTTTCCTTATAATAAAGCTTTTCAACAAGATGAGGAATAAGGCTTCAGTAAAGGGCAGCAAACAATTTCTTAATTTCACAACAGTAAATGTCAAGCTGAGAGAAAAGATGAAGCTGGAGATCTTCATTGCAGAATTTTTTTTAGTGGAAATCCTTACAGATCTTCATAACTCATAGCAGCTCTTGAGAAAATGTGGATAAAATGTGGGAATCCACAGTTGACATGCCTTGCCCCTTTGTTAATACAATCCTTGACTTCTTTAGTGAACCAAGAAGTTAAACCTTTGATTTTGTTTGTTATCATAGATGAGACTGCCCTAAATACTTTACTTACAGGTGTCAGTAGTCTTATTTTTTTATAATGAAGGACCCCCCCCCCTTTTGGAATTTTAGATATTAGGATGGGAACTAGCTTGCTAGTATGAATTACACTTACTACTGTGGATTTAGAAATGCCTTTATTATGTGACATATAGATGAAGCTCTTTCTTTATAGTTGTACAATTCGAACCAGATTCCAAAATGCTTTATGAGTATGGAAAATTGCTGCGGTTTTTCTGCAATACTTGTAAAAGAGGAGTGATTTCATGATTTTGCATAAAGGCTAGTGTGCCATCACTTTAAGTGAAATAGTATTCAGGCCTTCAGTGATCACATCCATCACTTCCACAATTTTGTAAATGTAACTAGAGCCACCAGATGACCTACGTGTGACGTAGCAGTGCACTTCTGCATATTCTAACATATATTGGGGGTACAAAGTACATTAAAGTACCATCGATCTGTGTCGTGTTACTTTACCCAGCCTTATCCTTAGACATTTCACATTACATGCATCCAATATTTACGTGCATGACTGTACCTTTTGTACTCAGATAGACACCAATTCTGGAGTTTTGCTGTGCACCATATAAGGTTTTCTTTTCTGATATTTATTTAAGAAGTGGGGCAGTTAATGCAAAGAATTAAAACTTCAAACTGCGAATGGGCTCCATGTGTAAAACTGCGGTTGATTCACTTAGTATCCATTTACCTATTGTCAATTCACATAACCAGATAGCACTCCCAGGCATGCAGTGAAAATGGGATTCAACCTAGTTGGACAACTTCGTTAGCAAAATATAACAATGAGATCCATAAAGCAGTTCATACGTATTGCATGTTTTCAAGTCATATTACACAGCAGTGATATGAATAGATGTAAATTAGCAGTACAGTCTGTTTCTGTAGGGAACCAGTGACACATTTACATCTGAATACAATATACATGGTTCCATACATTACTTAAATGTTGATTGTTCTACTCACTATCCATGCATCAAGGCAGCTGTTTTTTCTTTCAGTGGAAAGAGTAAACAATACTTTTCAAACATGTTCAAATCTGTCTAAGTGTATTGCATGCTTTTAAAGCTGTAGGAGATTCCTCAAATTTATAAGAAAATGATGGAATGGAAATCTTCCTTGTCTGTGGTGTTACCAGCTAAGTATAGGCATCCAGCAGTGCTATGTTAAAAACTTCCTGATTCAGAAAATAAATGGCATTAAAACAATGGCATTAAACAAAAAGTACCCGGTTGATGAATGTATGCTGCATAAAAGAAAAGAAAAAAACTACATGCATACTTTTCCTCAATTCACATACTGAAAGAGTATTAAAATAAAAATTGCTCAGTCTATAAGATGGCTTCTTTGAAATCACTGCAAAAATCTAATTTCCAAATCCATGTGCTCTGAATACTTATTGGGATTAATTTTTTGTTATATGTTAAATTATTCAGGATATGTACTGCTTCCAAAATTCTAACTCTGTTTTCATTACTTGTACTATTGTAATATGTCACTTTAAATTATTTCATTTTAATACAGTTATTTTATATAGTTTATTATTATTCATTTATGATGTTATGTAGACCTTTTTCTTTCATTTTTATTGTACTTGCATTTATATGTTAATAACTGTGTGAAGTTTAGTCTTCTAAGCACTTTTCATTTGAATTTGAATTTGAATTTTTAGTCTTGAGAAGGCTGTTTATGTTTATAGTGACCGGTGATAGAATTATGGACAAAATACAAAAATGAGTTGTTATTAACCATGGTTCCTTAGCCATTCCACTGCACCCCTCCTTGTGCTCTACTGTTTGCTCATCAATGGTACCCTTATAGTTACCTGATAATCATACATTTTATATTTTGAGCAGCAATGCCCCCAGACCTCTTGGGGAATAGGCTGGTCAATTTCTGTACAGAAAGAGTGATATCAGAGTGATGGGCATGACCATCTATCTACCCAGTACAGGAAATCTTGTCACACTCCTTAGACCATTATCCTATGAGGATATTGGTCTCCACTGAGGGCACACATTCAGCAAACGCTCTCTAACCTTCTAGCATCCCCACCTCATAAAACTATCCATGACTTCATCCTATCTCACCCTCTGCGTTTTTTTAATAAGTTTGTGTCCTGGAAGAGAATCTTGTCCTTTTTCAATCTTTATAAATTGCCAGCTTTCAAAATGCATCAGTTTTGACCTGGTTCACAGTATATTTTTATTGTTCTGTTTGGAATTTGATTGTTGTTTTAATTATTCTTTCATGTTAGAATAACCTCCTAACTGTCCTCCATCCACAAAGTTTCTGTCTCTTTGATTTGCCTTTGTCTTGGCATTGCAAAGTGTCATAATATGGGAAGGGGTTGGAGTTTGGTAAATATACATCCTGATATGGGCTACCATTGTTAATCAGGTTAACTAAATTCACCCCAGGGTGAAATATCCCATGGTCAAGAGTTCACCGTATCTTCCAAAGGTACTTCATGATTTAAGAATATATCTTTGACCTTTCAGCAAGACCTCAACTCCTGGGACCACCAAATCAAGTATGGTTTATATGCGGACCTATTTTTTAACACTTTTACAGGGCTTGATAAAAACTTTGGAGCCCAACTTGCAACTTCTATTTTGCCAGCTCTCAATGTTATACAAAGCTCAAATGGAAGCAATATTAGTGGTGGGATTATCGTTTTATTAAACTTTAATTTGACTGACCCAGGATATGTGAACAAATGCTATTTCCTCTGAATATGCCTAACCAAAGTGCTGAGGTTCAGGTTTCTTTTTAAATAGTTTATCTAGACAATGTGGGCCTCCTCTGTTAGAATTTTCAGATTTCTTTACTGGCATCTTGCATTCTTTAGTGAATGGTCTAAGTATTATGACTGACAACTCACTTGCACATTATGCGGTATCAGTCAATATGATTAGTTTTGAGGCATTTTAATCCTTTGGTCAATAATGACATTGTCAAACAGACCACAATGTATTGTGCAGGTCCACATCTGTTACTCATTCTTAGGGCACTCTTTGCATTTCATATATACTCGGCCTTTTTTCCTTGTGATCAGATAGCTTTCTGGTTCATTTCAAACTGGAATTATCACCCATTCAGCCACTTGATATTGACCTGTATATTATAGGAGTTAGATAATCATTTAGAGTGACACTCCTGCCTTTGATGGACAGATTTATTTTGAAAGTTAGTACTACTGAGCCAGACATGCTAGTTTGGGTTTACAGTAGGATGGTCAGTATTGCCACATTGACAGAATATGCATATCCTGTGGCTTTGCAGGTCATACATGATATAGTGATAGAGAAATTCAGGATCTGTACAAACTGGGGTGAACATTAAAATGAGCTTGTTGGAGAACAAGCTTGGAGTGGTTAAATATTATCTTGTTTAACATTTAGAAATTACATGTAAGAAGACAAGGATCTTGTACAGTGAGACATTCTGGCTTCTAACTACTAGGCAGTGTAGTTTGGAGTGGCCAATAAGCTGTGTAGCCTGACTAGCTTATAGGTTCATAGGTCCATAGGTAGGTACTAGGCTATCTGCCCGATGGCATTTATAAGCCCAGCCAGAATGTGTTGGCTTTCGCTGCCCCCTTAGATTAGTTCCCTGTGTCTCTGTCCAGCAGATCCACTGAAGTGATCCCCAGGATAAACTTTCTGTTTCCCATCCACTCGTCAAGGTTTCTCTTGAAGAGTGCTAGCGAGGAGCTCTGCCTAATGTAGATTGGAATCTTGTTCCAAACCATGGGAAGTCTCTGGGACAGAAATCTATCCCTCCAGCACATCCTATTTATTGTTGTGGTGAGGTTTAGATCCCTAGAGCATGTGGCTCGAGGGGATATGGTTTTCTTTAGGTGGAGCATGTCCATCAATTCTGGGTTGGACATGGCCTTGTATGTCAGGAAGAGATCACCTCTGAGTAGGCAGTATGCAACCAAGTACAGCTGGAGTTTCTTCAGTCAAGCTGCATAGGGCATCTGTTTGAGGCCAGTGATCCTCTTGGTGAGGTACTTCTGTGGTCTTTCCAGCTGTTGCAGGTGTCTTGTAAGGTACATCCCAAATGGGGCATTGTATTCTAAGATGGATCTGATGAGCAATGAGTAGAGGGGCACAATGACCTCTTTTGATCTGGATGTGAACCCTTTTGTGATTAATTGGGCCACATAGAAGGATTTTCTAACCACTTTGGCAAAGTGATTATCAAAGGAGAGATTACTATCTTCTTGGGTCCCGAGATCCCTTATTATATCTTCCATATTTAAGGGACTACCACCTATGTGGTAGTTTGTGGGTACTTTGTTTTTTCCAAAGGGGATGACTATGCACTTTTTGGCATTTAGCTTGAGGCCATGATTTTGATACCAGGTATCTGTCTCAGTGAGACCCTTTTGGAGGATGTCTGTGTCAGCTGGAGAGTCAGTTATAGCACCTAGTTTGCAGTCTTCTGCGAACATGGTCAACCATAGTCCTCCTGTGCTTGCATGTACCTCTGAGAAGTATATGCCGAACAGGAGGGGTCCTAGGACTGAGCCCTGGGGAATGCCACTTGTAACCGGTTTAGAGTCGGATGTAGCTCCCACAACTCTCACCATGTGGGTTCTGTCCGTGAGCCAGTTGGCAACCAATCTTGTGACGTAGGAGTTTATGTTCAGGCTGGTGAGTTTGTCTATAATACCAGAATGGGGAATGGTGTCGAAGGCCTTTGCGAGGTCTAGGTAGGCTGTGTGTACCGCCTTTCCCTCACCTATAACCTTGGTAACTGTCTCAAAGAAGTCCACCAGGTTTAGGAGGCATGATCTGCTCTTAACAAAACCGAACTGGGTAGGGTTCAGTGTTTGGAGGTTCCCAGTGTCTCTGTTAATGAGTTCCTTGATGATGCACTCCATAGCTTTGCAGACCAAGCTAGTCAGGCTTATAGGGAGATAGCACCCGAGGTCTGTTGTGGAGCGGAATAACCTTTGCTGTGTGCCACTCTATGGGTATGTAGTCTGTGGAGAGGCTGAGTTTGAACAGTGTGTTTAGGTGACAGGTTAGTTCATCTCTGAGCTTGTGTAGGATGCAGACTGGGACACCGTCCAGTCCCATTGATGCTGTGTTTTTGGCTTTGGAGAGGGCTGTTTTAATCTGAGTGTCTGTGATTTCAGAGACTCTACATTCTTCTGGTATGGTTATGGGCCCTTTTGGGGGTGAGAGGGGGTGAAGTTTGCACGGAACCTGTTTGCCAGGATGTTGGCGATATCGGTTGGTTCAGTGTATTTTGTGCTATACTGCACTAACTCCGAGGAGATCTGAGCATTGCCACTTAGATTCTTGACATAGCTAAAGAATGCCTTGTTGTTATCTTTGGAGTCCTTGGCAATTTTTCTTTCGAAGCTCGCCTTGTATGATTTCATGAGGGATCATAGTTTCTTGCTGATACGGATCAGGGTTGTCTTCCCTTCTTGGGATTTTATTCTTTTCTGTACTAGTTTCCTCCTTCTATTGTATAGCTTGTTTATGGCAGGGGTCCACCAGACTGGTTTCCTTTTCTTGGAGGAGTGAGTCTTGGTTTTGCTTGGGATAGCACGATCCATGCATTTTTGTAGGTGCCCATAGAATGCATTAGTAAAGGGTTTTGCAGCTTTAGAATGCATTAGTAAAGGATTTTGCAGCTTGGACAGCATTATCCTTTAGTATGGGGGCTTTGAAACTTTCCACCTCGGTCTTAAGTAAAGTGAAGTTTGCTTTTTAAAAGTTTTTCACGTTGGTTTCCTTGTCCGGGGGTGGGTGCTGAATGTGGTTATCCAGAGTGATGTTTTTATGGTTAGATCTAACCAGCAAGGGGTTAACCTTCGGTGTGGAACACCAGTCACCCATGTTGGTGATGACCAGGTCCAATATGATGTCACCTCTGGTGGGAGTGTTAACCAGTTAATCCAGGGCATTTGAATTTATAAATTCTAGGAAAAGTTGGGCAAGGGAGTTAGTACTTGAGTAGTTCTCCCAGTTCATGTTTGGGTAATTGAAATCACCCAATATTAGGGTGTTTGATATGACCTTTATGCTCCCCAGTGTTTCCAGAAATGCAGAATGGGGGTCCTGGGACATGATGGGTGATCTGTAGCAAGCTACAATTTGAATTGCAGTTTTGCCCATTTTTAGTTGCACGTGGATGATCTCTGAAGCATCGTGCTGTGCCACTAACCTGGAGTTGTGGGTACTCTTGATGAATATGAATACATCCCCGCCTTTTGTATTTTGCTCCGGGTTCTGTGGCCAAAATGTATACTATGAGTTGTAGTCTGGTAGTGCTGGGGTGCTCTCTGGAGCCTTAAACCAAGTTTCTGTTACTGCTCATATATATCGATTTTCTCCATACTGAGGAGTGCCTCGAGTGCATGCATTTTGAGTTTTAGACTTCTGGCACTGAGTAGCATTACCCTCAGGTTTTTGCTACTTGTGCTATTTATGGTGGTGGATTTGTCTTTTGAGCCTTGCTTAAAAAAGGCACTATGGGGGTGGGAAGAGCCTTGGCCAGCATTCAAAAGCCTAAGGGGGAAAGGTGCAAGCCGTCTCTAGCGAAGCAGCGTGGCTTGTCGAGCATGTCATCCCAGGCGGACAGACACTGGATCCCCTTTGAATGACACCAGAAACTTAGCAATTGTTGAAATTGATAATTTTTTCTTTATACTGTGGTATCATTCTTGGTGAGGGCAGGATACTACTCAGGGTCAGGGTCATACCGGCCTGGGCTATGTGATCAGAGGGCTCTTCCATGTCTCTTTTCATGTAGTCCAGGGAGGTACAGCTCAGGTCATTCACACCAACATGGACAATGACAGAGTCATATTTATACTTGTTCTGGAGTGACATGAGGGCTTGTGTTATGTGGCGGATCCTGGCACCTGACAGGCTTGATCAGTTATAGAGTTGTTTTATCATTTGAATGTAAGGAAACAAAATAAATTATTGCTTGTTAAGATGTCAAATATCAAGTAAGATTGTTCTACTAGACTAATCCATAGTGCTATTCTGATTGTGAATTTTCATGACTTTTACTGGTGTGAGTAGTACTGATTCTGATGATATCATATAAAAGTAGTGACACAAGCACCATGATGCTCAATAAAACTTGATTTATTAACAGTGCACACTGTTAATAAATAAAAAGTTTTATTGAGCGGACTTAATAAATCAAGTTTTAATGAGACGCACTGTTAATAAGTCAAGTTCTATTGCATGCACTGTTAATAAATCAAATTTTATTGAGCATCGTGGTGCTTGTGTCACTATTTTTATATGATTTGGACTTTTTATGAGTGAGACCTGCTTTGTCTACATGGTAAAAGCTCTTTTTGTTGTGCACTGAATCTGATGATGTCAGACACCCTATTTTTACAAACATTTCAGGAAGGCATGGATGTTGGTTTATCTAAGTCCAGGGATTTAACAAATCACTTGGACTTGTTAGTTTGAGTGCTTTAGTGACTTATTGTAAAAAAAATATTTAGGTATCCCTGCCTTCAAGAAGTTCACTTGGATCCACCATGACCAATTACCAATCAGCTTCAGACCTTCCTTTTGAGAAATTAGTACATCATTAAGTATACCCATATCTTACAGTTATGAATTTTTAGGGCCATGTCAGTCTGATTTTAGATCCCGCACAACACTGAACTGCATTCTTTTAAGTAATACATGAAGTTCCGATGGCAAGATATAAAAATATATATATGATCCTAGTATTCCTTGCATTCTCTGCAACAAATTGTATATTATAGCATTCTTACTTTGGGAATGCTTCAGCACTTATTTGATACATCTTCCTACCTTGATGGTTGCTATCATTAGGTCTCCTCAGATTTTAATTCATTTGACTGCTACCTACTTGTGTGCATATACTGATGATCACATGGATTTTCCCTTAATCCATTATTATATATTGTATAGGTGATACAATAAGAGATATAATTACAGCTAACAGTAATCAGTACTGTTTGCAAACTGATGGTTTTCTAGTCTGTCTTTCTTTTCCTCAGGAGGCTGTGCTAGGATTTACTTTCTTGAGCGTTGGCTAAATGCCATCTTTACCCAGTAGAAGGTAGTCAGCTTAAACTTAAACATTCAAAGAGTGAGTTTGATTCTGGTGTATGGTACTGTGTATCCTTCATCAACCCATTCCTTATATTTTTCAGATGAAAATGTCTTAGAGTTCACTTCTTTAGTGAATGGTCTAGGTTGTATGACTGATGACTCACACCAAAAGGTGTCAGCAGTTTCAGTATATATGTATATATATATATATATATATATATATATATATATATATATATATATATACATACAAATAGATAAATATAGATATATTGTAGTTTTCAACTTCAGGACATCAGTGAGGCCTTTAATTGCTAAAATATTGAATGTTGCAGCAAAATAATTGTTCTGTAGGTTTTCATTAGAGTGAATGGGAATTTGACTCTGAGACTGAGACATCATGCCGCTTGACTTCTTACTGCTCACCCATAATTACAGGACTTCTCACTTCTCTCCCATAATTACAGACCATGGCAAATCAATCCGTTGCCATTGCTATAAAAGGGAAGCAGTAGAAATTAACTGCTCTGAGCAGCTGTGCTCTGTGCTTACCAGGCATACTCCCATCATGTGACTAGAGACATCAAAGGGAGCAGATGCTCCAGTCTTCAATGATAATTATTCTCTTGTGAGTATCTTATCTGTTTTAAGTACTGGCAGGGCACCTGATACATTTGTGAATAGTAATAGCACAAACTACCCTCAGCAGAGATCCCCTTATTTTCTGTTAGTATTTTCACATGGGATAGCTGAGAATGACAGCAATGGGCTGAATGACATTACTGTGGTCATTATTTCTTCACACTCTTCACAATCATACATTGGAGGTGATTGTCAAATATAGCAATCTGTTGGAGACGTCTGAAAAAGCAAAGGGTCGTTTTCTGATCATAATGAAATGATCATTAATATGGCTTGCTGAGATGCAGACAGCACATATGTGTCTGAGATTAATTGTGTGTGTGTGTGTGTGTCTTTCGGCTTTTCCCGGTCAGGCGTCGCCACAGCGGAACTCCGGTCCGCTAATTATTGGCAGTGGAGTTTCACATGCTGGCTTGCCGGGCCTAACGCACAACCTTCAACGAAGGAACGCCCATTCACGCATGTCGTCACACACAGTAGATGCTTTAACTGAGAATCGAACGGGCAGCGTCTAACTGTGAGGCGACAACGCTACCGCAGCACCAAGATGAAATATTCATTCTTTCTTTCACTTTCAGCACAATCTAACACTAGAGTAGTACATACAGCATAGTTGTCATTTTTGGGGCCAGGCTATGTATGAATGCAAATGTTAGTTCCATGGTCACTGTGCAGAAATCATTGCTATTGCTTTTTGTAGTATATATGCATCTGACAAGAAAAAGTTTAAATGCACAACTTAGGTGATTGGTTTCTCTTACATTCATCACAATCAAATATCATAAATACACATGGAAGTCATGTATGAAGAGGCATGCTAATTGTGAAAATACAGATCATTTATATGACCAGTACTGAATGTTCACTGATATGGCTTGTAAGGGTAATGTATTTGCCTGAAAGTAATGGGTTGAAATAAGTTCCTATGGGCATTATCGATGGAATTCATAAACATTCACCTCCTCATGCTAAACAAATATATGCATTGAGTGCCCATGCACAGAGTGTGTGCGTGTGTGTGTGTGTGTGTGTGTGTGTGTGTGTGTGTGTGTGTGTGTGTGTGTGTGTGTGTGTGTGTGTGATTCAGAAAACACAGCTGCATGATGTGGTCACATGAAAAAAACATGACAAGCCATTTAATATATTAATGACTGAATAACAAAAAGGTGGGTATGATAATGAGGAAAAAATAAAACATAGTTAAATGATTCCGAAACATCTAAATGTCACACAGTGATGCAAAGTCTGCCTTTAAATTTCTACACAACCAGATGTTTGTGTTCAGGTGGAGTAAACTACTGTATAATGTTAGGGCTTGCCAAAGCTTCTGTAAACTTGCATCTGCAGATGGCTCTTATAGATGCTGTTGCAGCTGGTCATGTGCAGCATTGTCTCTGGAGGCACTGGTTCTTCTGACCATGCTTAACATTTCATGCCATCCATGATACCAGCATAATGGGCCAGTACCTAGTCAATAGGAACACCATGCAGGAAATTATGGATATGTGTCAGTCTCATCTGCAGCATTGGGGAAGTTGGGGTGCGCCTTCTCAGTGAATGCAAAGGTATGTGTGGCTTTATGTATATTATACAGGGAGCTTTTAATGATCTTCTGGGACACAGTGGGGACATCTCAGGAATCTGCCACCAAAAACTCCAACATTTTGTCAATGCCATTCATCAGCATGTGAGGGAATATCATACCCAGGAGAAGAGGACAAACACCATGTGGAAATCCAGTGCCTTAGCCCATTTCTCTGAGGCACTGGGAGTCATACACTGTGCCCACATCAAAATAAAGGCCCTACCTGGTGAACTTGGAGGAAGGTGCATGAACTGGTCTATCATTCCATCAGCTGTCAGGTGATCTGTTATGTACATGATATCATACACAACGTGTGCGTGCAGGCCACCCAGGCAGTTTCCATGACTAACACATATGGTTCACATGACATCTTTCAATGGTTTCTGAGGAGTGAGAACCCACGGGGCCATCTTGTGGATAAAGCTGGATATGCCCTGGAACATTGGCTGAAGACATCAAGTAGAAATCATAAGCAAATTCAACAAGGTCACAGCCATGCTCCTGCATGAAGTAGAAACATCACAGAAAGTGTTTGGGCTGCTAAGTCATAGTTCCACTGCCTGGATACATCCAGTGATGCCCTGCAGTATGACTCCATCCCTCATGCAAAAATACTGACTGTATGTGCTGTGTAGCACAGTTATATAGCCAGGAAACAGTTACTGTCCAGTGGCCTCATGCTATACCACAGTTACCAGGAATACAAGCAATGGTAGCTGAGACAGATGAGAGTCAGAGAATGAGTTGGCTGCAAATGATGATTGTGTAATATAGATGTGGGCACAGTACACTGTGGCACTAGGAAAGTGGCAATAAACTGCACACAGCTTTACAGCATAACTATGCAAGAGATAAGCAGGTACAATATAGTAAAAAATTATGGAAACGTAAACACCACACTGTACTTACCCATGCACAAGTGAACAGGCACATCAGACACTGGCAACCCAAAAAGCAATATGCAAAGCTCGGGACACAGTTATCATGCCCTCCTTCCTTATTTCTGTTCTTCTGCCAGCCTGCTTTCTCTCCTAGTCTTTTTTTAATCCTACTAACACTACCTAAGATTAGCTAACAGTCCTCTAATATTCTTCACTTCTAATAAACCACCCTCCTTTTTACAACTATGCCTTCTCTGTATCTCAGCAATGTGGTTAACCATCCCAACTTCACATTAAAATGAACAACAGTTTTATCTACTGACTATATTCATAGAAATTCATAAAATATATCATGCTGATATCCTAAGGCTATGTTGTAAAATATGCAATATATGTACATACATTTCATTCCTTACTGATGTTAAAATGCTGACTTGTATCTGTAACAATTTCTTTTGTATATCACTGTAGTCACTGTTATATTGCTTGTACATTAATATCTATGAATTTTCTCCCCTGGCCTCCACTGAAGATGGATTATTTTTGACCCAGATGGACTGTCCGGGTAAACAAATGTCAAATACATAAATCATTATTTCCACAGGCAGGGAAGGGAACATTCAACTATACAAGAGCTAAGCAAACATATAACACTAAAAGTGATGCACACATTAAAATAGACTCTGGGCAGGATTCACGAAGGCTTGCACGGAGTCTAAGAGTAGTGTAAGACTCCATGCAGCCTTCACAATCCAGGAACAGCCCTAATTTCCGTGTAAGAGACCAGCTAAAACGTCTCTTAGATGGAGTGGGCGTGGATATGCTAATCACCTCACTTGCAGCTGAAAGGCATGCAAATGAGGTAGATTAGTGATCCAGGAAGCCCAAAGCAGCCTGTGTAAGAGCCGTTTTAGCTGCAGAAATGTACTCAGTTGACAACTGAGTACATTTCTGCAAAAAACACAATGGAGCCATGTCAGCTACAAATAAAGGGTGCATATGTGTCAGGCAGCATGCCAATGGCCAAATATGTGGCCATTGGCAGGGTACCCCGATGCAAATATGAAAATAAATATGTTTTTTTTCGGCGATCACCGATGTTTAAACGCAGCGCAGCCCCGCACAAACGGGCTGCGCTGTATAAAACATAAAAATTAAGGTTATAAACCCACAAATGTGGGTTTTATGCAATACATGGATTTACAATGCAGGGACCAGCAGACCAAAAACAACATGGCCACCGTTTAGTGGTTGCTAACGGGGAAGCTGAGTCTAAGACATGTAACTAAGCATTAGTAGGCAATTTGATGTAAATGAGTGTTAGGATACTGAATCCCACAGTCACATAGCAAATGAGCACATTCTGAGTAGTGTAAGAGATACATAAGGGGGAGGAATAGAGTAGGAGATAGGTGACATCACAGGGGGAATGGCAGAAAGAAATGCAGTTCATTGGTCAGTGTTACATGACAGATGTCAGACACATATCATGGAAAGAGGAGTGCCACAAGATAAGCATGGGAAAGTCAAGAAATGGAAGGTGTACACTGTTGCTTACACCAACGTTTCTTGCTGGGCTTTATGCGCAAGTGTGCGCACCATGAGGCATGAGTAGGGCAGTGTGCGCACGTGTAAGGCAGACTGAGCATGTGGGAGCCTGTTGGCAGACTTGTAACACTGTTTGTGCTGGTGTGCGCTCGTTTTAACCCGAATAAGCAAATTCTTAACCGTGTAAGCCTGTGCGCGCGCATGTAAGCCACTGTGAGCGTGTTTCTGCTGGTATGCACGTTGCTCCCCCCTGAGGAAACAGAAAGGAAAAATTAAGCAACAGAATTAGTAGGAAGCTAGCAGGGAATACTGCTGGAGCTAGCAGGTGAAAACAATTAGAAGCAGGCAAATACACAGGCAGAATAGAAGCTCAGCCAAGCACTTAAAACTCTGCAAACAGCAGTGCAGGATATTTCTCTCAAGAGACACTGCAAGACAGGAGTAAGCTATTAGAAGTGAAAACTGAAAAAGCTGAACTCAGAGCAGAAATGCTAGGAGCTGCCATAGCTGTCATAAGGAGACATAGGCTACTTGCTGAGGGTGGTGACAATGCAAATGGTGTCAGACAACCCACAGTGAGGAGACGGAGAAGAGTGTACAGGCCCAGGGTCACCTACCACGGGTTACATGAGCTGGAGATAGTAGAGCGCTATAGAGTGGACAGAGACCTCCTGCAGCAAATTGTCGAGCTGTGCAGGCCACGCCTCACACACAGAACCAACATAGGGGAACCCATCCCAGTGGAAACCAAGGTATGTGTTGGCCTAAGGATACTAGCAACGGGTACCTTCCAGAGACCAACTGGTGATATGATGGGGATATCACAGGCATCAGCCTCCAGGGTACTGCACCAGTTCCTGGATGCCATGTCAGCACATGTCGGTGATCATGTATATTTCCCCAATGCCCGTGAGGTATTGGCCAGCAATATGCATCTCTTCCAGCAAATAGCAGAATACCAGGAGGTAGTGGGTGCAATAGACTGCACGCACATACGCATCAAAGCACCAGCCAGTGAGCGGGGTAGGGCCTACATTAACCGCAAGGGCTTCCCCTCCATCAACTGCCAGGTCATGTGTGATGCCCAGGGCGTAATAATGAATGTGTGTGCTGGCTGTCCTGGGAGCTACCATGATTCCCATATCTGGCATTTGACACAGCTGTACCAGACATTTGCCAATGGGGACATCCCACATGGACACCTAGTGGGGGATGCAGGTTAGGCACTGGAGCCGTGGCTGATGACACCCATCAGAAACGCACACACACCTGAACAGGAACGCCATAATGAGGCACACGCACAAACACGTAATGTAATAGAGCATGTGTTTGGGCTGCTTAAGTCACGGTTCCGGTGTCTGGCAGTACTCACCAACTACATGTACCCAAATTGTCATGGTATGTGCTATGCTACATAATATGATCTTGCGAAAACAGCTGCAGCAGGACCAGCATAGGGCCGGGCCAAACAGCCCCTCACCATTGCCAAGGCCATCACAGGCAGAGCGTGACTCGGAGGAGGAACAACCTGAGCCTGCCCCAGTAGGCAGAAGGAGGCATGCCCAGTATGCCCTGGCCTTGGCAAAGAGGCAACACATAGCACATACACTGGCTCAGTAAGAACCCTGGGAATGATGCCCCTCTCTGACTCACTCATATAATAACAGGGATGCCTAAAATGACATAACCTGCTCTCAAACATGTACAGGGAGTGTAGTATGTGCATCCGACAGAGGCAGCCCTGCAGCACCACCTGAGGCATGAATGCCATGTGTTAAGCAATGTAACACCATGTAGTATATGCACACTTGATGACCCTGACTAACATCCTACCCTCAACAAGCATGATGCCACAATATGACGATGAGATGATCAAGTGCAATAATTGGCTGAAGTATTGCAGTTAGTCAAAGGGGATCCAATGTGTGCCAGCCTGGGATGACATGCTGAGCATGACATGATGCTCCACCTGCTAGGGGTGGCGTGCACCTATCAGTCCAGGCCTTATGGATACTGGCAAAGACTGCTGTTACCCACAGCGTGCCCTGAATAGGTAAGGCTCAAAACACAAACCCACCTCCATAGGTATCACAAGGGATAAGAACCTAGATGTAATGCTATCCAATGCCAGAAGTCTAAACAGCAAGATGCATGCACTCTAAACTCCCCCAGTATGGAGAATGTTGATATCTGTCCTGTAATAGAAAACTGGGTCAAGGCTCACAACAGCACCCTAACACTACCAGGTTACACCTCATACTGTGATGTACAGCCTCAAAACATGGAACAAGCTACAAAAGGAGGGTGACTAGCAATAATTGTCAAGGATAACCAAATCCCCATGTTGGTACCACAACAAGAAGCAACATGGACTAGCCATGGTCAAGTAACAGTGGCTAAAACTGCCTCCCAGTTTATAGCCTGCTACAGACTACCATCCTAACACCAGGCACTGCACCTGGCCTATGTTGGAATACATGAATATATCAAGCCCTCCAAACCACATTATATTGTGTGACTGAAAATACCCAGACATAGACTGGGAGAATTATACTAACTCCAACACTGTAGGACAAAATCCATAAACCAAAATGCCCAGGCACAACGTACCACTCCCACAAGAGGGGTAAGCATACTGGATGTGATAATCAGCAACATGGGTACTGGATGGCAAGATGAGAAGTGTATCCCTCACTGGTAAGACCAGACCATAGAGTAATCACACTGGATATACACATCCTGACCACAGTCCCTGGCCAGAAAACCACAGTGAAAAACATGTGTAAAGCAAAAGTTGCACTCCTCCAAACTGATGTGGAATCCATTAAAGTCCCTGTGCAGGTGCAAAATATGGGCCACACCTCAGAACCTGTTATACAGGCATTCCATGAACGCTGCCAGGAATGCTTGGATTATGCAATCTCAAATAAAACCAAGACACAATGCCATACATGCAGGCATCTGGCATGGTGGACTCCTGCCATTACCAAACCATGCAAGGGAATGAGGAAGCTACTACATGATAGAGCAAACATAAAAAGGGAAGTAATCACTGATCAGTAGTATGGCAATAAAATATGTCCACACATACAATTCACTAAGGCCAGCTACAACAAGTTGAATCTGTGAATCTTGAGGCAATGTTACACCTGCCCCAAGTACACAGACAACCCTGAACTTCCCCCAAGAAATACAAATATATGTGAGAGATGCAACCATTTATCCAAACCGGAGGCTGAGCTCCCTCAACTCAGTACTGTCAAAAATAGTCAGGAGGAGAAGGTAACCACACACACCACAAACCCAGTCCCACATAGACCTATCACAACTGCAAACCAAAGACATAAACACAGAAAAACATTCTTGTAGGCCCTAATTACAAACACACCACACCAACAGAGGCCTCCAAAGCAGACACCCAAGCAACCACAAGCTCCAAACATAGCACATGCAACACATAGTACACAAAGCTGGTGTGTCAAACAGTCACAGGCCAGAAGGAGAAACAACATGCCTGATACAGTTGTAATAGGTGACTCCATAGACAGACACACTGCTGTCCTGCTCACCAGACTGAACAAGGGAAAGGGTACAGTAAGCTGCCTGTAGGCTGCTACAATACGCCACATAACACAAGTACGCAGGTCACCCCAAAACAAGTAGAAATATGATGCAGTCATTGTCCATGCTGGCGTGAATGACCTGAGATGTACCTCCCTGGACTACATGAAAAGAGACATAGATGAGCTCTCTGATTATGTAGTCCAGGCGGGTATGACACTGACCGTTTGCAGCATCCTACCCTCACCAAGAATGATGCCACAGTACAAACACAGAATAATCAGCTTTAACAAGTGGCACAATTACTGGTGTCATTCCAAGGGGATCCAGTGTCTGTCTGCTTGGGATGTCATGCTTGACAAGCCACGTTGCTGTTCCAGGGATGGCTTGCACCTGTTACCCCTGGGTGTCTGGATATTGGATAAGGCTTTTGCCACCTCCATAGAGTCTTTCGTAGGCAAGGCTGAAAAGACTAACCCACCACCCTAGAAAACATAAGTGGAAAGAAACATAAGGGTAATGCTGACCAATGCCAGACGTGTAAACCTCAATATGCATGCTCCTGAGGCCCTCCCCAGTATGGAGAACATTGATGTCAGTGCAGTGACAGAAACCTGCAGCAAGCCTCCTAACAGCACACCAGCACTACCAGGTTATACCTCATATCATGCGTTATGGCCCCAAAACCTGGACCAAAACAGGAAAGGAGGGGGAGTATCCATATTCAGCACAGACACCCATACGTCCATGTAACTGACAATGCATGAAGCATCGGAGATCACCCATGTGCAACTAACCGTAGGCAAAACTGCTGTAAAGTCTGTAGCATGCTACAGACCACACTCTCACACACAGGAACCACACCCAGCCATCCTGAAGACACTGGACAGTATGAATGTCCTACCAAATACCAAACAAGGTACTCACAAATTACCACATAGGTGGTAAACCATTATGTATGGAAGGAGTAATCAGGGACCTAGGGACACATGTGGACAGTAACCTGTTATGTGACACTCACATTGCCAATGTGGCTAGGAAGACTGTCTATATTGGACACCGTATCATGAAAGGATTCACATCTACGTCAACAGAGGTCATTGTGCCCCTATACAGTTCTCTTATCAGACCCATAATCTAGTACAATGCCTCATTTGGGATGTCTTTTACCTGACACCTGCAGCAGTTAGAAAGACCTCAAAGGTACCTCACCAAGAGGATAAAGCGTGTCAAATATATGTCATATGCTGCCTGGCTGTAAACACCCCAGCTGAATGCAGTCACATACTGCCTACACAGAGGCATTGTATGCCTATTGTACAAACCCATGTCCAACACAGGAGTAATGGACATGCTCCATCCCAGAAAACCCAAAGCGATCGGAGCTGTGAGAGTGAGAGATGTCAACCTCAACACATAATGAAATAGGATGTGCTGGAGGGACAGATACATAACCCTGAGGCTCCCTACACCCTGGAACAGAATACCACTCCATGTTAGGCAGAGCCCCTCACTGACACTCTTCAACAGGAATCTTGCCAAGTGGATGGATGATCGTAGATGTACACTGGGGGTCTTCACTGTGTCACGTCCAGACAGAGGCACAGTAAAGTAAATCATAAATGGCCATAATATTCACATAGCAAGGGGTGGCGAAAGCCACACGCACTCTGGCTAGGCTTATAAATGCCCTAGGATGAATAGCCTAGTATGAACCTATGAACCTATGAAGATACAAATTGTACAGGACACTAAGGATAATCACAAAGCTGTCTTAACTGATGGTAGGTACCTTGTTGGGAATTCACAGATATGCTCTGAATCACTCAAATATTACAAACAACATACCAAACACACACACATATTGCCAACATCCAAACTGACAGGTGCAGTGCAACCCCCCCCCCCCCCCCCCCAGAATGCAAAATATCTATCCCAGCAGACTGCTGGCCCCCTGACATTGTAGATGCTAAGGTAACAGCCAGCATCTACAAAGCAAAACACACAGCAGCAATGGTATGAGATGGTGTCCTGGGCTGAGTCCAACATGGACTCCAAGAAGAATGGAATGCCAAATCACACTACTGCTCAATGTCAGCCTTACCACAGGATATGTACCCAAAGAGCAATGTACAACAACAGTGGTCCTTCTCAACAAAGGTGTTGCCTGAATGGATACTGCAAACTACCACCCCAGAATCCTGACAAGCTTGGTCTGCACAGCTATGGAAAGATCAGCATGTACCGCAGACATAAAGATATTGGGGACCTACTGACACTGGACCCTACCCAGTGTGGCTTTCTTAAGTGCAGATCCTGCCCCTTAAACATGTTTGACTCATTTGAAACAGTCATTAAGGTCATTGATCGGGCAATGTGGTCCACACAGCGTAGCTGGACCTTGCAAAGGCTTCCATACAATACCCCACATGTTCATTATAGATAAGCTCACCAGCTTAAATATAAACCCCTATGTCAGTAGAGGGGTTGCAAACCAGACCAAGGACAGAACTGACATGGTCAGCCATACTGCAGCCATCAAAAGGGGCACATAGAAACAGACAACTGGTGCCATAGCCATGTTAGCAAGCTAATTGCAGAACAGTGTATAGTCAACCCCTGTGGATATATAGTAAGTGCCCACCAATTACCACATAGGTGTTAACCCATTAAGTACTTAACATGTAATGAGAGAGCTGGGGACAGAAGTTGATAGATATCCTGCATTGGACAAGCATGTGGCTGTAGTGGTTACAGAAACATACCACATACCCACCTAATCATGAAGGTTGTCAGATCTAGATAAGGGGAGGTCATTGTGGCTCTGCAGTCATCCTTCATCAGCATTACAATTGACTACAATAGCCCCTGTGGGATGTACCTCAGCAGACACCTCCATCAACTGTAAAGTCCCCAAAAGTACCTCACTAGGAGTATCAGAGAGCTTGAACAGATGCCATGTGTTGCCTAATTAAACAAACTGCAGCTCCACACACTGCCATACTGCCCACCCAGAGGCAAGCTGTGCCTGATGTATAAAGCCATGTCCAAGCTGTAATCAATGAACATGCTTCACCTTGTACAATCTGAATGGCAGTGAGCTATGCACATGAGAGACCTGAACCCCAGCACTGACATACATAGGACAAGCTGTACTGAATGATCCATAACACAGAAGCCACCCCAACTCTTGAGTAAATTTCCAGTATAGGTTAGCCAGAGAGTCACTCATCAAATCTCCTCAAGAGGAATCTTGACGAGTGAATGGGAGATGGTAGGTTTACCCTGGGTATCACTGTTATGTCACGGGTAGATTGAGGCACAGTATACTAACCATGACATATGTCATGGCAAACTCCACTTACAATGTGTGTCGAAGGACAAACACACTCTCCGACTAGCATTACAAATGGCCTAGGGCACATCGCTAGTGTTTGCCAATGTACACCTATGTTGTGGAATACACTACCAATGTTGGACAAGCCTGGTTTAAATAGTTCATATCTGAACATAATGCAACATGATCAGATGTGCACAACTGGCCCCTAACCAGGCTGTTGTGCTCACTATGAAAATGTAAAGCAGTGATAGGACTAAAGCCCAGGATACTGTCCACCACAGTGAAAGTACTGAACCAGTACACTATACGGTACTACAGTGTTAGGTCAGTATGAAAGGATGTTGACAACTGTATGCAAAGTATCCCATACAAACCCTGCAGGCTCAGTATAACCCCTGTTGTGTTCAGACACAAAGCAGTTGGACAGTAACTACACAACATGACACACAACACACAACCATAAACGTGAAATATTGTTGAAGTTCACACTCATCCACAAATGTGGTGGGCTGCAGAGTTCAACATATGGAAAGCTCGCACTGGGCATGCTCTCACACTTTGATAAATGAGACATATGTCAGACAACATGCCATGGAAAGCCTAAACTGGGCATGCTCACACACTTAGGCCAAATCTCAGTTTAGCAGTTGGCCACACATATCTGGTATTTGTATGTGTTATTCCAGGAACCAACCACATTACAGCAATCTGCCCAGTGCACACAGTTAAATGACTACAGAGACATATGTGATATAGTGGATCCCTCTCATATTCAAACATCTTCCACAGATACACAAGTTATTCATAGAAACAGGGAATGCTATGGCAATAAAGACCTGCAAACAGTCTATCAGCAACAAATATTGTGCATCTGACAATTAAACATATGGGTGTAGAGGCCAAACCTAGGCTGTTTGCCCTAGGGAATAACAGCTTAGCCAGAGTGTGCTTGGCATCTGCCTCCCCAGTACAATAGGCTACTGTGCCACTGTAAAGTAGGTCACATAAGGCACCGTGTGAGGCTAGTGTGCTGTGCCTCTGTCAAGCAGGGACACAGTGGAGATCCCAGAGGTTGAATTTGCTAAGCCACATCCATGTTGTTGGTGTGTGCTGGAAGAGGGTTGGTGAGGACCTCTAACAGTAAGTGGGCATCAATAACAGACTGAAGGGCGCCTTATCTGCATTGTCTGGACAATTTCACTGTCAACACTTTGTCGTGATGATTATGATGGATTGAAGTGTCGTGCCAGTACTGTTCAGAGATGTCCTCCCTCTGTGGGCTACTGCTCTGCAATGTATTACCTCACTCTGTCTGTTGGATAGCTCATATATGGCTGGTGTACACCTGACAGGTGTCCTGTTGTGGAGCAGTCATGGGTATATTTGGGATAGCATGATCAATGCAAACCTTCCACATGCTCATAGAATGCAATTGTCAAGGATTATGAAGAGTGGCCTGTATACTCCCCCAACATGGGTCCTTTGAAGTCTTCTACCCCAGTCTTCACAAGTGTAAAGTCTGCTTTTGATAAATACACTTTATTTGCAGTGACAACCTTGCCTGGGGGTGGGGATGAGATATGGATGTCCAGGGAAAGGTGGGTATGGTCAGATATCAACAATGGTGGTCTACCTCTGGTGTGGAACAGTGAGTACCCATGTTGCAGATGGTCAGGTGCAATATGTATTCCCCCTTGTGGCTGTGGTGAGTGGTTCTGCCATAGCACATGGACTCACAAATGGTAGTCGCTGTAGGGTAATGTTGTAGAGGCCTGAGTAGTTCCCACGCACAATATACCTGTACCTGACATTAACAACTGGAATGGTGTATGTGAACACCTGCATATCTTGGCACTGCTCCCAGGGAAGCAAAGTGTGTGTCCAGGATGTGGGAGGGGTGGTCCGAACTGGTTGTGTTGTGTGTTACAGGTCCTGTGGTCATGAAGCATGGTATAGAACATAACCTGCCAGTGGGATGTGCATATCTGACCCTGAAGTAGGTGGCTGCAAATGCATATATATGCTATCCCCCCCCCCCGACAGGTAGTACTAGATGTACATACCTCTGTAGAAATAATGATCTCAGCACCCTATAAATACTGCAGGTGCAGAATCAATGCCCAGTAATTTGGGTAGTGCGCTCTACTTATGCGTTTCCCTCAAGTGTCATAATATAGTTAAACAGGGGTTTGAATCCTGCAAATGCTCACTGTGTGTGCGGGTGAGCGGGCTTGGTGTGTGTGCAAGTCTGTGTGAGTGAAATGTCCCTTTTGGCAACTGGTAAAACACACTTCAGGATGCACATTCCCCTTTCTAAACACTGATGATGTCAGCACCCTATAAGTACAGCAGGAGAAGAAAAACCTCCCAGTAATGCGAATAGCGCGCTCTGCTAATGTGTCCGTCTCGAGTGTCATAACATAATTAAGTAGGGGTTTGAATCTTGCCAATGCTCAGTGTGTGTGGAGGGGGGTTAGTGTGTGTGCAATTCTGTATGAAAGAAATGTCCCTTTTGGCAACTAGGAGAACACACTACAAGATGCACATTCCTCTTTCTAAACACTGATGATGTCAGCAGCCTATAAGTACAGCAGGAGAAGAAAAACCTCCCAATAATGCACTCCAATAACGCAAATGACGCACTCAGATAATGCGTCTGTCTCAAATGTCATAACATAGTAAGGTAGGGGTTTGAATCCTGCAAATGCTCAGTGTGTGTCTGGAAGGGGGTTAGTGTGTGTGTGCAATTCTGTATGAAAGAAATGTCCCTTTTGGTAACTAAGAGAACACACTACAGGATGCACATTCCCCTTTCTAAACACTGATGATGTCAGCACCCAATAAGTACAGCAGGAGAAGGGAAGCCTCCCAGTAATGCGAATAGAGCGCTCTGCTGATGCATCCGTCTTGAGCATCATAACATAATTAAGTACGAGTTTGAAACCGGCAAGTGTGTGCGTTTGGGTGAGGAGGGTTAGTGTGTGTGCAATTCTGTGTGAGGAAAATGTCCCTTTTGGCAACTAGGAAAACACACTACAGCATGCACATTCCCCTTTCTAAACACTGATGATGTCAGCACCCTATAAGTACAGCAGGAGAAGAGCAACCTCCCAGTAATGCGAGTAGTGCGCTCTGCTAATGCATCCGTCTTGTGTTTCATAACATAGTTAGGTAGGAGTTTGAATCCAGCAAGTGTGTGTAATTACATGTGTGAGAGAACTGACTCTTTCGCCAACCAGTACAACACACCAGCTGTTGCATATTCCAATCTCTACACAGAGATGATGTCAGCACCCTACAAGTACAGCGGAAGAGGGCAAATCTCCCAATAATGCAAATAGCACGCTCTGCTACTGCATCTCTCACTACTGTCATAGCACAGTTAGTTATGGCTTTGAATTCCACACATGCCATGTGTGTTTTTGTCACACAGAATGCCCATGTGTGTGGGTTGTTGTTCACAATAATGCATGACTGAGTCATATGTGTCCATGCCTCTGACTGACCTGTATGCTTGTGTTATGTGATGGACCATAGTGCCCCACGGGCATATCACTGTGACCTTCACCTTGTCCAGCCTGGTGAGCAGGACCTCACTGTACTGGACAATAAAGGTACCTAACACAACTGTAGCAGGTGTGTTGTCTAACCGTACAGGCTGTGACTGTTTGGCACACAGGATTTGTGTGCTATGTGTTGCACGTGCAGTGTTCCGGCTTAACGTATGCCTGTGTGCCAGCTGCAGAGGTGTCTGCTGCTCAAGAAGGATGCTATTCTGAGGCTCCATGAATGGCCCAGTGTGTTCACGTGTTTGGATTGCTGTCAGTGTAGGTCTACATCAGACTGGTATTGTAGTCACTGTAGTATTTCATGCCACCTGACAGGTTATGCCAGTACTGGGTTCAGAGTGCTTAGTCCCCAGTTTGGCTATGTGGTTGCATCTCATACATGTGTTGTACGTCCATGTGTAGGGGAGAGGGTTGTCTGTGTACATGTGGCAGCTGTGACATTGCCACATGACCCACATATTCCACAACTGTACCATAGAGGTGACTGACAAGTGACCTTTGCACATGCTACCATAGTATTGTGATTGCCATGGTGATTAACAGCACATAGGGCCAATGGGGAACAAGGTACATAGGTTCATAGGTTCATAGGTTCATACTAGGCTATCTGCCCTAGGGCATTTATAAGCCTAGCCAGAATGTGTTTGGCTTTCGCCACCCATTTTAAATTTATTTTGCTATGCCCTTTTTTGAGGTTAGTATACTGTGCCTCTGTCTAACAGTGACACAGAAGTGATACCCGGGGTAAACCTACAATCTCCCATCCACTCATCAAGATTCCTCTTGAAGAGAGTCACTTAGGGACTCTGCCTAACCTGGACTGGGATTTTATTCCAGAGTGAAGGGAGCCTCTGGGTTATGGATCTGTCCCTCCAGCATGTCCTATTTATTTCAGTGCTGAGGTTCAAGTCTCTCCAGCTCGATGGGATTTGGATTTTCTGAGGTGCAGCATGTCCATTAATTCCGGGTTGGACATGGCTTTATACATCAGGCACAGATCGCCTCTGAACAGGCGGTATGCCACTGAGTAGAGCTGGAGTTTCTTTAACCGGGCAGCATATGGCATCTGTTTGAGCCCTTTGATCCTCTTGGTGAGGTACTTTTGGGGTCTTTCCAGTTGCTGCAGGTGTCTAGTAAGGTACATCCCAAAAGGGGCATTGTACTCAATTATGGGCCTGATGAGGGATGAGTAAAGAGGCACGATGACCTCCCTGATCTAGATGTGAATCCCTTCATGATTAGGTGGGCTATATAAAATGTTTTTCTAACCACTTTGGCCATGTGGTTGTCAAATGAGAGATTGCTATCAACTTGGGTCCCCAGGTCCCTAATTACTTCTTCTGTACTTAATGGATTACCACCTATGTGGTAATTTGTGGGCACTTTGTTTTTGCCAAAGGGGATGACTATACACTTTTTGGCATTTAGCTTGAGGCCATGGCTCTGGCACCAGTTGTCTGTTTCTATGAGGCCCTTTTGGAGGATGCTTCTGTTGGCTGGAGAGTCGATTATGGCTCCCAGTTTGCAGTCATCTATGAACTTGGTCAGCCACAGTCCTTCCGTGTTGACCTGTACCTCCGAGAAATATATACCAAACAAGAGAGGTCGCAGGACTGAGCCTTGTGGGACACCACTTGTAACTGGTTTGGAGTCTGACATGGCTCCAGCAATTCTAACCATGTGGGTTCTGTCCTTGAGCCAGTTTGAATCCATCTAGTGACATAGGGGTTTATATTTAAGCTGGTGAGCTTATCTATAATGCCCGAGTGGGGTATTGTATCGAAGGCTTTTGTGAGGTCCAGGTAGGCTGTGTGGACCACCTTCCCTCGTCAATGGCCTTGGTGACTGTTTCAAAGAAATCAACCAGGTTTAAGAGGCAGGATCTGCCCTTAACAAAGCCAAACTGGGTAGGATCCAGTGTCTGTAGGTCCCCAATATCTTTATTTATGAGGTCCATGATGATCCTTTCCATAGCGTTGCAGACCACGCTAGTCAGGCTTATGGGGCGAAAGTTTCCAGGATCCGTTGAGGCACCACCTTTATGGAGAGGGACCACTGTTGCTGTATGCCACTCTTTGGGCACATATCCTGTAGTAAGGCTGAGATTGAACAGTAGTTTTATGTTTGGGTTTAGCTCTTCTTGGAGTTCATGTAGGGCACAGCCTGGGACACCATCTGGTCCCATTGATGCTGTGTTTTTTGCTTTGGAGTGGGCGGCTCTTACCTGAGCATATGAGATGTCAGGGGGCAGCACTCTGCTGGGATAGATATTTGCCCTTTTGGTGTGGAGGGGGGGAGAAGTTTGCGATGAACCTGTCAGCTATGATGTTGGCAATGTCTGTGGGTTCGGTGTATTTTTTGTCATTTTGGACTAATTCTGAGCATATCTGGGAATTACCACCCAGGTTTGTAACATAACTAAAGAAAGCCTTGTGATTATCCTTAGTGTCCTGTGCAATTTTTCTCTCGAAGCTGGCCTTAGACAATTTTATGAGTGCGCATAGTTTTTTGCTAATACTGATCAGTGATGCCTTCCCTTTTTGAGATTTTGCTCTATTATTTAGTAGCTTCCTCCTTCTATTGTATAGTTTGTTTATGGCTGGGGTCCACTAGACAGGACGTCTGCCTTTGGAGGATTGGGTCTTGGTTTTATTTGGGATCGCATGATCCATGCATTCCTGAAGGTGTTTATAGAATGCATTTATAAAGGATTCTGCGGTCTGTGCCGTATTTTCCACAGGCCCGGGGGCTTTGAAGGATTACACCTCAGTTTTGAGGAGTGTGAAATTTGCTTCAGAGAAGTTTTTCACTGTGGTTTTCTGGGCAGGAGGTGGGGTCGGGATGTGAATATCCAGTGAGATTAGTTGATGGTCTGATCTTACCACTGAGGGATACACTTCTGGTCTGGAGCATAGAGTCCCCATGTTGGTGATGATCAGGTCCAGTATGTTTTCCCCTCTTGTGGGAGTGGTAACAAGTTGTTCCATAGCATTTGAGTTTATAAATTCTAGGAACCTTTGGGCTAGGGTGTTGGAGCTAGAGTAATGCTCCCAGTCTATGTTTGGGTAGTTGAAGTCTCCCAATATAATGGTGTTTGGAGAGACCTTCCTATTTTCCAGTGTTCTCAGGAAGGCCGAGTGAGGTTCCTGGGTTTGGGAGGGTGGTCTGTAGCAGGCTATAAACTGGAAGGCAGTTCTACCCACTGTTAGTTGCACATGGATAGTCTCTGATGCTACGTGCTTTGCCACCAACCTGGAGGTGTGGGTATCGTTGATGAATATCGATACTCCCCCTCCTTTTGTGGTTCGGTCCATGTTTTGGGGCCGAAAAGCATGGTATGAGGTATAACCTGGTAGTGCTGGGGTGCTCTCGGGAGCCCTGAACCAGGTTTCTGTTACTGCACAGATATCGATGCTCTCCATGCTAAGCAGAGTTTCGAGTGCGTGCATCTTTAGGTTTAGATTTCTGGCATTGAGTAGCATTACTCTTAGTTTCTTATCCCTTGTGATACCTATGGAGGTGGGTTTGTCCTTTGAGCCTTGCCTGAAAAAGGCACTATGGGGGTAGCAAGAGCCATTGCCAATATCCGAAAGCCCAGGGTTGACAGGTGCAAGCCGTCCCTAGCAAAGCAGGTGGTTTAACAGAAGGTGAGTGTGTGAGGGTGTAGTGCCTGTAATTAGTTAGCACTGGCATATATGACTACTCATGTGGACAAATGCCAGGTAAGTCATATGCAATGTGTCACAGGCAACGTACATGTGAACATTACAAACAGTGACGTTCTGCCACGTGAGACATGGACATACATATAGTAAGCTATGCAGATGTCACTAGGAGTCCACAGAAGCTCTGTAACTCTGCATTGCAGGTGGGTTCAGTGTTCCAGGGTAAATGCAAGCAAACATGCATGCAAATAAAGCTACAGTAAGCAGGGCTGCATGTAGTCCATTGTACAACAAACAAGTTGTACCACTTCCAGTAGGTAACAGTGCAAATATGCAGGCACTATACACATGTACATGGAAATACACAGGTCAGATGGCTAGGGTCCAGTCTCAGCGCACACAAGTGTACAGACCATGTACCATCAGGATGAACAATAACTGGATGGAAACCCAGGTGCTCATACCTGCAGTAATACACATGTCAAATAACAGACACTGAGCCTTCACTCAGTGGTTCCATACTTAGTAGGATGTATGCTACCTGGCCTGCAACCACAGTATCCCTGACATTTATGGGGACTCTCCCTCTTGTGACAGTTAGTTTTGTGTGTTGGGGCTGTCTAGCATGGTATGAGATGTGAGCTTGCAGTGCTAGGGTGCTCCTGTGTGTCCTGTAGCATTCGTGTAGTACTGCACACATATCAACATCCTCAAACATCCGCATTGCAGAGTCCAGTGTGGGCAACATGCCGCTTGCAGTTTACATGTCCATCATTGCGTATCAATACTTTCATTACCTTATCCCCTGTGCTACCTATGTATGTAGCCTTCTGTTGACATCCTTACCACCAGTATGCCATCATGTGCAGATGATACACTATGGTACTTACCATGGGTGTAGACAACAGTACAAGACAATCATACCCTTACTGCATCAGGCATGCTGGAATATACCCACAATTATATCAGCACACAGTACTGTTAACAAAATGATACTATTACTACACATCTATGTAGTCACCCTGTGCATCAGCAACATGTTAACCTGTACCTGCACTGATGTTACAGATTGCAGAAGGTGGCACAGTTTCATCATATGCACAAGGTGTGAACTTAGTATGCCTGAGTCTGCCACTGATACCACCAATTGACATGTATGTGTATGTGTGTTGGTGAGGGACAGCAGTAGAAATTGGGGCAATGTTGATGCAGTGTGTGCGTGTATGTGGTAGCCCTAGGTGTTGTCAATTCGCATGTGTGTATGGATGCACACAGTTCCACCTCATGGCTGCCATATACTGGTGTTTGTGGACAGCCACAGACTGTACCTGCCAGGTCATACAGATTAGTGTATCTGGCCACTGACACGGTACCTGTGCCTTGCAGGGGTGCTACAGACCGTATCCGGTACCAATCCAGACTGGGTACTGTCATAAGAAGCAGGTGTTCGTTGACTGGACACAGATCCCTGTCGGGCCTGTCCAGAGCCACTTGCACATGGTCTCCTGGGGCGGTCTGATGACAGCACAGACCCAGCATTGCTGGGGCTGCTGCTGGCACTATGGGGGCGGCCACGGCCCTGTTGTCATCCGCGACGAATGCCAGCTGCTGCTGTTGCTGGCATACACCCATGTTGACGCCTCAACCGTCCACCATCGCCCTGGCTCATGGACATGTAGTTGTGGAACCAGTCTAATATGTCCCCACAACATCTGTCGATGACATTGGTGAAATTACGGATGGCAACTGCAATGTCACGCATACTGTCAGTCATGGCTGTGCGACATGCTGTCAGCTCCCTCAGTCCCTGTCTGGTGTACTGTTCCATACATGACTGTGCCTGCATGACAGCCTGAAACATAGCTGAGGTTGTAAGACCTCTGTGGACACGTCTGACAGGGGCAGTACGCCCACGGATGCTCCCACGAGAACCCTTGGACATCTGTCTGTGTGGTACCATCTCAGGGCCATGCCCATGGCTGCTGTGTGGGGAAGCATGTGCCACAGATACCACATTACCCTGGTCAATGCCCACTGTATCCTGTCCATCACCTAGGGACATTGGTGACAAAGGGTGTATTGGCAGGATAACTGTGCGCATTGATGGGCTTGACAGTTGTGTACTGTCAATTGGCTGACCAATGATGGACCCTGGCATAACTTCCTGTGCCATTACACAGATGTCATCATTATCAGTACCCGTGGCACCTGATTCAGGTTCCCTACTGCATGACACCAGAGCAGCACCAGAACCTGTGGGAGGGAAACAGGAAACACAGTTTACAATGTCTACACAATGTTACCAGTGATGCACACATGCACACATGCACACATGCACACATGCACATGTGCACAGCTGCACAGGTGCACACGTGCACACGTGCACACATGCACACATGCACAGGTGCACTCATGCACACATGCACACATGCACACAGTTGCACACAGTTGCACAGAGTTGCACACTTGCACACTACTCAGTATGTGAGATATCAACACACAGACACAGACACATCTGCATGAATACACAGAGCACTACTCAGTGAGCCTAATATTACTATAACTATCAAGACTATTAAAGGTATTGTTAATACACACTCACCAGCATGGATAGGCTGCATTGCTGTTACACCGGAGGGACCTGCAGAAGTGAGGAAATTAATGTCAGTGGGCACAGCTGTGCCATTGTTACTGAGTATGATACAGGTCAGTAGTACAACAGTCGCCTTTCACAGGTCAGCTGCTGATATTGAGAATATTACACTTGCACATTAAATACTATGATGACAGCTACAAACCAAGGACACACCTCACACATGTATTAACTACCAGTGTACACAACACTCAACTATACATATGGCATATTACCTGGACGCTCGTAGTCTTGCTGCTGCGTGGCTCCAGCCTCCATCATAATGCAGGTCTGCTGCTGTTGTTGTTGTTGGCAGGCTGGAGCCACAACACTTATGAGTAGTCCCTCCAGTCTGGTGAGTGGGGGATGTGTAGCCACCCCACCACCTGTGGCAACCTGTTGCCTGTGGATATCCAACGCACGCTGACGGACATTTCTGATTAAATCACTGCAGTGATGTCATACCTGCTCATATGTCCTATTATGCGTGCCTATGTCATTTACCCGACGGACCAGGTCTTGCCACAGTGCAGCCCTCTCCTGCTGATTCTGGCTGGTGTGGGAAAAGAGTATTGCATAATCCTGCACCAGGCTCTGGTGTATCTCCTCATCCTCAGCTGCAGAGTACGCTGGATTGCGCTGGTGAGCCATGGTCCTGAAAAAGGAAATAACATGATATCAGCAAAATATGTCAGCAGAATTTGGCACACATACTACACATGCTACTCGACTGTTGTGATACAACATATGTCACATATATAGCATCTGTCTATTGGTGGATACACATGTAAATGGCCAGGTATCAGTGCTCAGCCAATAACTGTACAACAGTACCTGGCACACTACATACAACTTACTACCAAACCCCAGCAGTCAGAACACTGATTCAGGTCCAAAGTACCTCCTCACTCTGGGGGTTTGTATCGAGGTACTGTATGGGGTACATCATCCACTACTATGAGCTGACCACAAACTAATTGCCCTGGATATACATATCCCACCTCCACCACCAGCACAAATGACTACAGTGCATAACATTTCAAATGCAAACTTTACACTTCGTAACACTGACATGGTATCCTTTAAGTCCACTGGGACAGCGGAAGACACAACCCACAATGCTGACCCCTTCACAAATTATTTCTACGGACATCTCCGAGAATGCATGGATCATGCAATCCCATATAAGACCAAGACACTCACCACAAAGGGACAGCATCGTGTCTGGTGGACCCCAGCCATAGACAGATTGTATAACAAAAGATGGAAGCTACTGCAAGACAGAGCATAATTCCATAAAGGGAAGGCATGTCTGATCAGCACTAGTAAGGAGCTATTTTCTCTCATACAAACATCCATGGGCAACTTTGAGAGGGAAATCAACAGGGACACTACAGATAACCACAAGGCCTTCTTCAGTTATGTTAGCAACCTGGTCAGAACCCCTCCAATATGCTCATAGTTAGTACACAACAACAAATAATTCACTGAACCCACAGGTAGTGGCAACATTGTGGCAGACAGGTTCAGTGCAGGTTTCCCCCCTCCCTCTCCCCCAAAATAAGACATACTTATCCCAGCTGACTGTAACCTCCCAGTCATCACAGATGTCCAGGTGAGAGCCTCCCTCAGAAAAGTAGAATACACAACATGAATGGGACCTGATGGTATCCCCAGTTGCATGCTACACAAACTCCAAGAGGAGCTAAACACACATATAGAAGTGCTATGTAACACTAGCCTGACTACAGGATATGTACCTGTACACTGGCGTACAGCAGCAGTGGTTCCACTCCACAATAAAGGCACCTCTACATACCAATACAATACAACACAATACAATACATTACAATACAATACAATACAATATGCTATTGCCCCTGGGACTACAGCAGCATACTGTTCTGCTACCCTGACCATTGTGACACATGTGATGTGATGGTACCTGCTCCTGTCAAACAGTTACACAGGGTGACTCATATGGCATATTACCTATCTTACTAACATTCAGCAGGGGTATGTGTGACATGTACTCATGGGGAGTCTTGCTTCTTAACGCTGTGTGGTTTATTGCAGGGTATGTCTTATCTGTGGGTAGGAACCTGTACCTCCACCATGTGCTCTCTACTGCAATGTCACGGACGACACACAGCAGTCATTTAGGTTGTGGATGGTGTGAGGTGTTACTATGGTTGTTGGACATCTGTCATGGGTGTGACTTAAGTATGTAAATCCAGGAGTGGTAACCTCTATGTGGGTAGCATGCGTGTACTTTGTGGTGTTGTCAGTCACTGTGCATTGGTAATGTGTTTGAGTGCATTGTCACAGTGTTGTACATGTCACTGTGTCCTTCTCCATATCTGTAGCTGTCATGTGAGGTACATACCGTGGCAGCCATTGTGTGGTGTGGAGGGGTACACTGACCTACATGTCCATAGCTGACACACCATGTCTGCTGACACATACCATGTGCAGGTATTCCAGGAATAGTGTGCCACTGTGAATATCATTGGGGGGACTATTGTACACATTTATGACCTTGTTCACCTCTGACACATGCAGTGGTGGGCAGCCAATCACATATCTGGTGGTTACTGCTGTAGGTGATTTGAAATGGGGTATGGTACTCCAGTTTTGACACTGGTGTTCACTCCATGCCTTTGTCACCAGGCACCTGTTGCAATAGATCTGTACACATGTGCCTCACTCAGAATATATATACATCTCTCTCTCTCTCTCTCTCTCTATATATATATATATATATATATATATATATTTATATATCTATATGTATATATACATATATATATATATATATATATATATATATATATATATATATATATATATATATATATATATATATATATATATATATATATATATATATATATATATATATATATATATATATATATATATGGATGTACATATATTGCTATAGATATGGAGAGAGCGGGGGTGTGTGTGACAGAGAGAGGGTGAGAGTGACAGAGGGGGTGGGAGGGGGGAGTGTGAGATCGTCATATACAGTCATACCTGTAGATAGTCAGATCTGTCTGTCTATGTATATATATCTACATATATCTATATATGTATGTGTGTATTACATATATAGTTTGTACATATTCTATCTATCTATATCTGTCTATGTATTCCTACATCCCTCTCTATGTATGTATACATATATGCATATTATATATCTATATATATATATATATATATATATATATATATATATATATACATACATATATTGACAAACATACATATCCATATGATAGATAGGTATATCAACATGTTTGTTTCCAAAACTGTATACACACACTAACATACTGCTAAACATACATAACTGTGGAACCTACTTTGTACATTGCACTTCAACCTACATTGATATGTGCACATAGATGCCCTCAGATACATATGTATGTACAGCCTTCTCTGATAGTTGCTGTATGTCCCCTGCCCTATGCACATCTTCATATACATATGGATACAGATCAATGCCACATATGGAGGGTTCACAGTATGTAGACTTTTATAGTATTACTTTACATTACCTGTGTTTGTCACAGCTGCTTCTGTTGCCATCTGGTTTCCTGTCCTGCTGCTCCACTTGCCAGTTGTCAGCTTTCAAGTGGTTGTTGCTGATCAGTTTTGTTTGTGTATGTTTTCTCTCTCTCTCTCTCTCTCTCTCTCTCTCTCTCTCTCTCTGTCTCTCCCTACCTCCACAGGGTGCAATGAAAGTATTGCATGTGTGGACTGGGAGTACAGCATGCTTTTGTAGGTATCTACATATGTCCATGTGATGGCCTCTGCACCAATTGTTAGCCAGCATTTGCTAATTGCATGCAGCCAGTTGTGTACTGATTGCAGTTCTCACTGTGATTTCAGGACAGTGCTATAAAAAGGTATGTGAGATAGGCGTAGCCCTTTCAGATTTTAAGGGCAGGGACCATGCTGGTATGCTGTGGACACTGTTCTGTGAGTGTAAAGGTTAGTATCTCTCTCATATTTCCGGCTGTGTTGTAGATTAACATTTCTCCATTCCTTTCTCCAGTTTCCTGTACTAAGTGTGTATGTACACTGACACCTAAGACTACTACTACTGTTAATGTGGGTGTGTGTGCTTTCCTGTGGGACATGTGGTGTAACTGGTGTATAGCAGTGGCTCTTGCACTTTGTTGCTATGGCTTCAATATTTGCCCTTTACATTCACTACTTGTATGCCTGCTAGGTGTCTTGACTGTAGTGTGTTGCTGTGGCTTTCCTATTTTCCATGTACATTCACACCTTGGAATGCTTGCTATATCTGCTAGTGTGTTATTACATGTAGTGTGGTCTGGCCAATGTGTGGGCCTTGACATCTATTAGGGTATTTGAATATGCTGCTGAGCAGGCCCCAGAGACTCTCAGGTGCATCTTTTATCTGCCTCATGGAATAGTACATATCAGTGGGGTACACCCATTAAATTGTCTGGTATTCTGCAGTTGTGACTGTGGCATAGCATGAGCATATGTATTACTACACTATTTCTGCCGTGCAAGTGGTGCATACTTTCAGTACTTTATAGTTACCATTGCATGTGCTGTAACATCTTTCTGCCTACTGTTTGTACATTTCACAGGGAGTCTGTGGGGCATCCCTGTAACTCAGTCACTGTTGCTATGTCTAGGCTCTTAACTATTCAAATATGGCAGTGTCAGACCTCTCAAGTGTACAGATATTTGCAGGTTGTCCACATGTTTGCCTCATATTTTGGTCAATATCTCATAAACAGCTTTTTCTGGCAAATCACTGTGGGCTCAAGTCAGACTATAGTGACAAACATTTAAGTTTCAGACTTCATACCCTTCCAAACATCCAACAAAATGCAGAACCTGTTACTCTCTGAACTAAGTTTGTTGTAGCATTATTTGGAATGTGTCCCTGTTTTTGGCCCTTTGCTCCACATTTTTTATTACTTAGTCCGGATGTGTTCCTGTAAGAGGTTGTGGGGTATGGGCAGTGATTATCCTGCTATGAGTATGTGTGTGGCTTGCAAGGTGCTACAGTGACATTATTACCTACTAGCTACCAACTAGCATGGCTGTTTCTGTTCACACACTACTATTCTAGAAATCCACTACATTTGACAGTAAATATACATGACATGCTTTGTGTACTACACATCCTATATTCCCTTTACATTCATTCCTACTATTACATGATAAATTTATTGTAGCACAATGTTCTTATATAACAGTCATGGCTTAGTGGTAAGTCATGCAGACTACTGTTTGCAAGGTCCTGGGTTTGGGACTAACAGTGGGATTTTATTTTGCTTTTGAGCAGACTACAGGCCTTGTCATTCAGAGTGACTAAGGCACTTTTAAGCAGTTGTAACCAGGTTAGCGCTGGTTTGCGCGGAGCTCCCGCATGCGCACTGGCATTCAGCTCCGCGCACACCCGCTTACAACTGCTTAAAAGTGCTTACTCTTGCGCACACCCGCGCTATTTTCTTTGAAAGAAATGAAAATGGGGAGACAGGAAAGTGGTGAAAATGGGGTCACAAAGAGGGTAAGACAGTAGGGAAACAAGCTCGGGTTTTGCAGGAGGGATGTAGGTAAGACCCATAGCTGCCCATTTCTTCATCAACAACAGCTGTGCATATGTTTGTAATTTGGTGTGACATTTGAAACCTTCCACCCCTAAGAGAGGTGTCAGGACAACAATAATACTTGTTGTACAGCTAATTGTAAATGACAGTTGCCATGTCCAGCAGACATGTGTGCGAAATGGGCAGCTATGTATGGGGCGTAATTTTTTTGTGGGTACAGAGTGCCCTTTTTTTTTTCAGGTGAGAGTGGTATGTCAGGTACAGGAAGTCGGTGTAGCTGAGGAGGTAGGTTGGGTAGGTCAACAGACAAGACAAACAAGACGCATACAGGGGCGGTGTATGACACATGTGGGGGGGTTACACAATTGACGGGGACGGATGTTTGGATATCTAGAGCCCATGAGCCCACAGATGGCAACAGTGGTACTGATATCCCCACCCATGGCAGTTGCCACTGTGCCCTCACAGCCCAGGATGGGGCTGTGCTGGGGGCTGTGTAGGCCAGGCAGCAGGCATGCCCATTAGTTGTGCCACCTGTGCCTCAAGCTGGCGTAGGGGCTCAAGAACAGCTTCCTGGATCTCCCTACGCACCAAAGTCCGGACACTACGGAGGGTGAGTGGTTGTTCTCCTCCAGCCACACTTGTAGAGGGGGGGCGAGCCCCATCCCCTGCAGCGCTTCCACCCACAGGTGGCACAGGGCCACCAGAGGAGGGTCCGGACTGGGCACTACTGCCAGGTGCACTCGCCAGCTGAGGTGGGAGAGGTGGGTCCACTGGAACCCGCCTTCCCTGTCGTCCTATGTTTTGCATTATGTCATGACAGTTTGGGTTAGTAATGTACAATACCACTCACAATTAGTTGTAACAGCATGCATTAGTATTCCCATTAACTAAACACCCAGATATTCAAACCATTGAACAGCAAGCATAACACATGCATATTTTGAACAGCAATACACAGTCCAACAACATGCAGGGTTGACTGATGGCAACAGGCCATCAGGTTTGGATGTATGAACAGGGCAGATGCATCAACATACATGCAAATATGTGTGACCCAACAGGAGAAATGTCCAGGGGTGTTAATTGTGATTGCACATACCAATTTCATGTGGAATGGATTATATGTGGTTATAGGGTAGGGTGAAGAAAATTTAATTAACACCTTCAAATACCAATACATTTGCTGTACATTTCTAATAGCTGCAGATATATATACACTGCAGTTCTACCTACAGTTTCCTATGTGATAACTACTTCAAGTTGGTGATAGGAATGTTACTGCTACATCAATATACATTTTCATTTTTATTCATACACATTCATATCTGGCTCTGTTCAGCTACATCATCCTGCTACATTTGCTTTATATAGCTATAGACAACTGTGGAGGTTTGGTATTTCAGACAACCATACTATCTGCATATTGCAGACTGAGAGCAACATATCCAGATTTTGGGATACACATTCCAGCTGCAGTAACATTTTCAACACATTTTGTAGTTTGGTTCTGCTTGTCACATTCATTTCATTCTGTACTGACTGCAGTATACTTTATTCAGGAGTTATTACTACTTTATTGGTGGATTCATAACTCTTTCTCACACTCTCTCACTTGTTTTATTTTTACAATTCAGGATGGTACTTAATTCTAGGCTTTATTGACATCTTTTACCTGTAGTTATTACAATCCTTTCCAACAGTCTCACTTCTGTCATGTTTCTGTATTTCAACAGGGATATATTTCACACATGTGTTTTACTCAGCTTCTGCAGCTGTAGTTTTCAGCCTGCTGCAGGTTATGTACTATTATATTACAGGTGGGACATCTTTATTTCAGACTTTGTTTCAGACTTTTTCATTTTTCTGTTTGGATAACAGACTGCATCACATTTTTGTAATCAAGCAATACTTGCAAACCCTCTTACACTGTTACTTGCACATTTTATTACTTAGTGACTACACTGCACTCTTTTGCTAACTGTCATACTTTTATATGTATTTACAGTTACAGGAAGAGGATTACTGACTTGCCTGGTGGTGCAACCGCACCAGCCTATCACCATAGGCTCTACGGTTCGCAGAATGGACGCCTGCAGCTGTAATATAAATAAAGTAATATTGGAATACACATCTCCATAATATCAGCTAGGTTAATTTCTTACATAAATAATTACATGTAACTAACTCAGTAGTGGGGCGTTGGGTATTTGCCGGGCCTCCTGGATCCAACGGTTCAGTTGGTCCTGCTTCCGTCTCTTCAGGTCTGCATTGTGGTGACGGACCTGCTCACCAGTCCTTGGTATCCCTGTGGCACTGGTAAGATCATGAGCCAACCGGTCCCACGCCTCAGCCCTATATGCCCCCCACAGCCCTGCATAAGTTGGGCCTCATGATTGTGGACAATGAGCCAAACCATATATTTGGACTCCTCAATGCCCCACCTGTGTGCTTGAAAGCAACTACCCTCACCTACACCTGACATTCTGGCTGTAAGTTGGTTCTACAATCGGTTATTCTGTGTATTCCCACATATGGGGCTTATATATGCCATTTTTCCCGCACTTATCTGTGATTGGCCATTTTGGAATTGTATTAGCTTCACAAAACCTGCTTTGTCATGCTCCTCTTTCTATTTATTCCTATATATTTGCTATTACTGCATTTCTGAATGCAGCTGTCATGGCTTAGTGGTTCAGTACCTTGATTATGCTGCATGGTATCCTGGGTTCGAACCTGGCCACTGCTTTTTATATTTTATGACTGTCTACACAGGCTAGGAGGTGTGTCTGTGTAAAGGCAGTTTTGTTACAGCTTGCTCAACGTTACCCGTTGGTTAGCTTGTTGGCACGGTGCGCAGTTCTGCGCAAATGGGTTATGCTGGTTTACGCTTCATTTGGCTGTCAGCACGCATATTACGCTCAGCTCAGCTAGGGGCACGCAGTTTCAACGTGTTAAACCACTGCTCACCTACGGGCACTCATTTTACACCTGTTAAACCACTGCTCACCTATGGGCACTCATTTTGCACCTGTTAAATCACTGCTCACCTACGGGCACTCATTTTACACCTGCTAAACCACTGCTCACCTATGGGCAGATGCACTCAACTTGTTAAACTGTAGCTCAGCTATAGGCACATCTGGCATTTTTTATTATTTTGTTATCTCACATCTCTTCAAGATAAATGGCCTGTTTCATTACATTTTACATAAAATATAATTTTATATGTGTACATATATGTCAGGGACTTGTTTCGTGCTTATTTCACTAAAAATAAAAATTGATGTTGGGGGGCTTGAACCATGACTGCCTGCTTTTCAGCCAATGTCTCTACCGCTATGCTATTGCTTCTTGGCTTATTTTGCATATGTAGTTCTTATATGCTTTTCCACTGACTGCTGACTGTGACTAAGCTACGGGCACGCCCACGCAAACGAGCACACTCACGGGCAAACATCTTTACAATTTAAAAAAAAAATTATAACATGTTCATTTATGTATTTTATGTTCATAGTCTGTGGGGGCATGTGTTGTGTTGTGTTTATTCACATTTCCATGGACTCTGTCGGGGGGGTTACTTTCGGGAATTTTACTCTTCTGGGGGCGTGTCCGTTTGCAGGGCTTGGCCTACGGACATGCCCCCTACTGTCTTCCATGGACCGTGTAAGCCTTAGGTGTGATTCAGCATGCCCTCATGCATATGCATGACATGCTGATGTCACACTGTTTAACTGCAGCCTCAGTGTAAGCCTTGTAACTCTTACACAGAGGCTTTGTAAATCCTGCCCTCTGTTTACTCATACATAAGCTGGCCATGCTATGCATAACACATAAGCAATCTAGGTAGCAATGTACAAAGGGAAGGGCACAGTTATCATCATTTGCACAGGTAGAGAATGGTGCACAATAGTACATGCCTTTTCAGTGGAATATGTGAGTGGGAGCACAGAAGTGCATACAAATAAAAAGTGCTTGTAAAATGTGTGTCATAAATAGTGTCAGGGGCTTAATGTTGTGCAGAGTCAGTAGAAGTATGGGATGTGCTGGGACTGTGATAGTGTGTGTGTATGTGTGTTTCTGTGTGTGTGTGTGTGTGTGTGTGTGTGTGTGTGTGTGTGTGTGTGTGTGTGTGTGTGTGTGTGTGTGTGTGTGTGTGTGTGTGTGTGTGTGTGTGTGTATGACACAGCCTCAGGACATGATGCAGTGCTGTGTCATGGCAAGCTGGACAGAGGGTTCAGCTTCCCATGTATGCTCCTGTCCATGAAAGCCAGCTATCCCAGTGGTTACACTTGCTGTCCTACAAGCTTTGCTAGATGTTGTTGATCTACCTCTCTGTGCCCAATATCCGTTGAAAGATGTGCCAACATAACAACGATCAGGAGCTCAGGACTGACTATTTCTAGGAGTAGACACATCCACAACTGATATTGCAGTAGTTATGGTAGTGATGTAAGAATGGGATCTTCCTCAGCCATATTCTAGTCGATTAATGTCTAAGAACAGCGCCTCACCCCTGTCAAATAACCCTAAGTAAACACTTGCATGTTCCCATGAGTGATTCATTCTATCCAATAAATCACACATACAGTTCATGATCTCCAGTATGTCAGCATGCATAGCCTTGATCACCCTCACAGCCTCTGCTAAGACTCTGCTGGAATTTGCCTTTACCTTTATAATGGACCTGCACATACTTTATGTGGCAGCTATTGATACACCAGTCTCATCAGAAGAGCATTACCTATACCACTCATGAGCACTAATACCACCCCAACTCCCCTTTGTGGATCTTCCATGACTGCTAGGTATAGATTACTACTGAGGGAAGACACACTTACATGATCTACAGTGTCACATCAAGCAGTCCATTCTCAAATGGCAGTGTGTCCTGGATATGCACAGATATAGAGACTAAGTCCATAGCATTGCCACCTCTCCGTTTTTTTTCTGGACGATCTGGAAATTAAACTGATCATCTGGTAGTCTGGAAAACACTATACAATCTCCAGTATTCTGTTCCAAAAAAAGAACAAGACTATATGAGTTTGTTAAATCATCTAATTTACTATGCTTTTTTTTATTACAGAAAGCATAGTAAATCTGCAGAAAGAAAGGCATCATGATCTGAAAAAGAGGGTGTTCCCACTCTATACAGACAGTTAATGAAATTCCCCAATCATTCTTTTGTGTTTTTGGTCATAAATAAAGTTTTAAAAGACATGCAGGGTAGAATTGTTGATGAGCACCTAGATATGTGTGAGGTAAGGTGGCAAATTAGATTGAGTGCAACACATTATCCAGGGTTAAATGAATCCTTATCAATTCACCCTGTGTTAAAATTGAAGCAGTTAGATTATAAATAATTTTTATTGGTTTTAGGGAGATCAGGTGACATATTTGGTTTCTATTAATATGATGTTTTCATTATTGATGATTGAGTTCTGAAGAAGTTCCTGTGGGAACGAGAGCACTTAGCTCATTGGTTTTTATTGTAATAATTTTTTTCAAGTAATAACTGGCTTGAGAGTGTTGTGTGGACTGCACTGCTGTTTTATGTTTTTTTGGTTATCAGTGGAAATTCTTTGGGGCCTGTCCACATTTGTCTGGACAACCAGCACCATACATGGAAATTTGTGGAGGTGGTTGTAATGTCAAGAATTCCTTTGTCTTCATAAGGAGTAGTTCCATTGATGGTCTACCGCCTTGCAACCTCTGTACTTCTGCCACAACCTGGGGCCTGTGGATGGGCTCAAGGATCATGTTGGTCACTCAGTGGCAGACTGCATAATAATTTTGATCCTGACAACTTCATGGTATGCACATTGGTGAAAGTTCACACCAGTCACTTACATGGAAGGGCTGGTCAGCAGAGGTTGAAACAAAGAGCCATCTACCTTGGAGACAGATGCCCTCCACTAGCTCCTCATTTTTCTGTGTATTTAAACTTCAGCTTGTAGGTGTATGTGGATTTCTGTGTCAGTTTCTTTAACATATCAATGTTAGTAAGGAAATCAGACTGGAATTTACAGCTATGGCCTCACATGGATGTTACAAATCCTAACAAATCTACAATAATAATATTCCAGCTGCTACACATTAGTAGGGCTTGACACTCCAACATGTGTATCTACAAAATAATTTTGTACCTGAATGTCAGTCATCAAGTGTGTCCTAAGTATAATCCTTCTCCACCTCCTCCACAAATTCTAGCAATTGACTGCAAGTTAACACACATGGAACTTAACAAGCACATTGAACATTTGCTACAATCTTGAGGTTTCTTAAACAGTAATAACATCTGTGTAAGGTGCATAACATTATAGTGCTGTATGACATACTTTTAAAATTGATGCACCTCACAGTAATGTGACTGCTTTCACCTGTACATATAAGTAGCTTTAAATAGAATAGCATACCTCATTGAAGGAGTCTGTGTCATTATCTAGCAATAGGAATTTGTAGGGTGACATCACTATATACCAACATATGTTTCCATCTTTCATAATGTGATGTTGAGCTGTGGGTCCCGTCATGCTTTAATCACACAGATTATCCCCTCTGGGTACAATGAGAATGATACTTTGGGCTAATTTCATTATTGTTTCTGAATCACTCAATGTGTCCAATGAGTGCACCAGATAAACATTGCACTGAGTTTTACACAATGCTGTGCATTAGCCCGAACACCTGCAGAGACCTCTACACATGTGCAAGAAGCTCACTTGATAAGAACTGGGAAATTGTCATGCTCTTTCCACTTAATCATATCTCATTATGAGTAATGTTCCTCAGTTCAGGTTTTAAAGAACTATGTTCCTCTGATGTTCACATTGAAAGGGTCTGATGCAAATTCTAGTTGTAGTACTTTTTTAAAAGATATCTGTAGTAAATTACACTGAATAATATGAATTTGTCAAAAGAACATTTTATAACTGTAACACAGCTTGTTAATCTTGCTGTAAACTTAAAAATTAGTTATTGGTACGATGATAGCAAATGCTCCACATTACCCATTTGTTCAAAATTATGGGAGGTGGTGTGCCAGAGTGGACAGATGGAAGGCTGACCAATTGTCATGCTACCTTTAACCAGCAGACGAGGAAGTTGCTATTCAGCATTTATTCTTAGCAGCAAAAAACAGGAATGGAGGAATGCCATGTTTTTCACCTTAAAGTGTCATCAGAACCACAATAATACATTACCTATATTCATACCTTTCCACCTCTTAGATCAAAAAATCTTGACAAAGACTGACAGAATGGGTGGACAAAGGCCCAAAAATAGGGACAGATTTTGAATACTGTTCTTACAAACTTTACTAAGTTGCTAGAATAGTAGTATTTTTTAGTACACATTTTTCTGATGGGTATGAAGTCTGAAACACAAATTTATATAATTATTTAATGACTTCAGTCCTCAGATCATCCCAGAAATTTTCCAGAAATTCAGAAATTTTAAGAGGAATAGACCAAACATATGAGGTAAGAATCTGGACATTCTGCAAAAATCTGGAGAGTTGAGGGGTATACCTATATTTTATTATGTTGCCCACCTATTGTGCAAATGAGATGCCCATCTGTGCTCATCATTTTCCAATCCATGAAACATATGAGAAGTCATTTGGGTGCCAGTTTCTTGCCAGCTCTACTGAGGTCTTTGAGGCTGAGACGACTATGGCTGAAGGGGGGGGGGGGTGATGGTTGTGCTTCTTTTAAAGCACAGAAATGATATGTGGAGGAGTCTAATATTTTTTCTGGATATCTTCCAAATGCAATATACACTTCCGCACGAGGGCTGAGGGTTATACTGTATCATAATATAAGGGTGATACCTACAATATTTTGACCAAAGCTGTCATCCATGCCACTGGCATCCCATGCATGGGGAGGGTAGGGGGTAGGTGGACAGTGCTGTCACCACTGTAGTGACTTAAGTCACCTCAAGCCTGACATCTTTGGCCAATGGTAGGATGAAGTTATAACACAGTCACCACCTCAGTACTATAATTATATCAAGCTGGAGCTGAACACATAACCTGCCAATGCATGTCATCATCAGATGCATCATCAAGGTCTTTTTATACCTCAAGCAAATTAAGAGATTGAAAGGAACAGGGAGATACATAGAGGCAGACTACATGGCGTAAGAGAACACCAGGGTAAGTATAGCTTCTGTTTTCATAGTGACAGGAAGCAATTAAAAATGGTAAATTACATTTATGACTGTACAAAGTTGAGGTTTGCTTTTGCTTGCCACCCCCTTTGGAGCTAGGGCAAAGTGGTTCAGCAAGCTAAGTCTATGTGTACTAACATTATTAGGATATTACTGTAGTCAGTCCTCCCACTCCAAAAAAAAAAAAAAAGTTGCTGTCATCATGACACAATTTTACCTGTCAAAATAGCTAAACGAATAAAGAATTTAAGTAAAATTGCTAGCATGTTAAAATGACTTTGTAGGTCCTATCAATAAAATATTATTTTCTTCCACTGTATTTTGACCTTATGAAGAAATAATTAAGAATGCACTTTCATTGTTTTTGTATGTCTCTTCTCCCATCCTCTTTGTTCCTATCTTTTTTTATCTCCATTTCAGTTATTATTATTATTATTATTATTATTATTATTATTATATGTAGCAACACAGAGACCAGTACCTACCAATCCAGCATGGCCTGTCATCCCTCTGCAAGTGGCATCAGCAGTGCCGCCACCAACAACACCAACAGCAGAGGTTCCCAGCGCATCTGAGTACCCACCTGTTAGGGTTTCCTCTACACCTCCTTCCCTACCTGTACCACCTGTGTCATGTAGCCCTACAGTAGAGGCTAGAACATTGGTACATTGGTACCCAGCTGTAGCAGAGCAAGTGGAGGTGACAATTATGCCACGTATCAGGAACAGGCAGAGCTTGTGGAGGAAATACTGGACAGGAGTATTGATGCCCACATCAAGTGTATAGAGAGTATACTCCAGCAGCATGTTGAGTCACATTCCCGTGTTGCACAGCCTCCATGTTCTGAGGCTCCATGGGTGAGAAATCATCTAACATTTTGTCAAAGCTGGCAGAGACAGCATTTAACTTTGATTCCCAAACATGATGTTCCCTTCCCTGTTGTGTCTGTAGCTGCCCCTGTCTGACATTCAAATCTCAAATTACCATTGTCTTCCCTTCTTTTGTCTGGTGTCTTCTTTATCACTGAGTTTTCCATCCCTCCTTCTGTTACCACACACCCTGTCAGTCATGTCTGTCTTCTCTTGTGACCTTCTCTCCACCTTGTTCTCACTTTAGCCTTCCCTGACACCTTTCTTTACTTTCCCTTCCCCATAAAAATAAATAAATAAATAAACAAAGCACTTGTCCCATAAAAAAAATAAAATCCTCCCACAATACCTCACTACTTCACAGGCCTTTAATTTCTGTGCTCAGTTGTTGACTGCTATACTTCATCATAGAAAGTGTATTTGTTTGAGAAATCATTGAGGATTTCAGTCAAGTAATTTAGAATATAATTAAAATTCACCAGGATGACTGAGCTAAGAAGTTGAAAGGTATACCTCTGTCTCACCTTCATCCTGCTCATTCCTTATCTGCACACTTTCTGTCCACCCTCTGCTTGTTTCCACTTTTCATTTTTTTCTATACTCTCATTTCCAGCCATGCATTGCCATTTGTTATATCAATATGATATTGTGGTGGTGCTGCGGTAGCATTGTCACCTAACAGTAAGACATTGTCCTGTTTGATTCTCATTTAGAGCATCTTCTGTATGGAGACATGCGTGAATGTGCATACCTTCATTGAAGGTTGTGCATCAGGGCTGGCAACTCGGCATGTAAAAATCTACTGCCAATCATTAGCGGACCGGAGTTCCGCTGTGGCGACCCCTAACCGGGAACAGCCGAAAGACACAACAACAACATTCTTTCATGTCTAGCTTCTTCTTCACACCCATCCATCCTGCTCAGTCTTGAACTCTTCACGTTTTTCCATCCCTTGTACTTGATGCTGTTTTCATCTCTTATCTATAGTTTTACAACCTTTATTGTAATCAAACACATTATCACACCCAACACATGGCCAAAAAGAGCTTATAAAACAAGAAAAAATGCCTATCTATGGTATATGTTGTGCAATAGTTGGTAGAGGGCAAATTCACTACCCATATTTAAGCACATAGAAATGGTACTTCTCTTCCTATTGCAAAACCTGAGAAACATCCTTTGAATGAGCTAAGACCTTGCAGTCCTTTGTGCAATGTAGGTGACCACAGAGGTGCAAAACAGGCAATATTGACCTAAGGTGAAATTAATGGCTGCATTGTAACACCTTCCAAGTCTCTTTGCCATAATAGCTTGATTATAGATTGCCAATAGATTGGAGGGGGGGACTGTGATTCCCTGATTATTACACGTTGTGTATCAATGTTCATTTTTAGTCTTCCACAGTGTTCTAACCTTACCTTATTTAAATTTCTCTGTGCCATCTCTTGCTAATGCTCTGGTCTATACAATGTCCGCTATGTAGGCAGGGATTCAGGTCTTTTCATGTCTAAGTTGTTGCATTCTGACAAACAATCTGTACCTTGAAGTAAGTACTTGCAATGCATATATGGAATAGGAGCATAGTAGATGCATGTATCAGGTTGTCCTTGATGTATACATTATCAGTACAGTAGAGGGTGAATTTTGATTCCAAGATTGTTGTTAACTGTTTACAGTTGGTCATTTTTTTACTTGATGCAGTGCTTTAGCATTCCCTTGAAATGTATATTTTCTTGCAACCTTATCATAGGTTCTTCAGGTCCATCTCTTATTAATTCACAGGTCTGTATTGTATTGGTTAGCAAGGCAGAGGTTCAAATCCACAGAGGTTTACCTAATAACAAGTAGATAAACAGTCACTGTTATGTGCTAATAATGTGCCATGAATATATAAAATAAAATAAACATGATACATGCATGTGATAGCTTCCATGGCCCAGTCTACTCATACAGTGATGTGTACATTGTTAACATGTCAGAAGATGGGTTTTAATACACTATAGGTTACTATGTTATTTTTAGCTGTTCAGTGTTTGGTCTTCTACACTATTAGAAAATTTCCCTGTAAAGTGTGTATTCAGACCCTTTCAGTATAGGTTCTTCTGTGGCTTCACTTACTGATGCCTTGGTCTAGAAAATATCCTTGTAAAAGGCAGATGTTCAAACCCATACAGGTGTACTTTTGTTGTCCTGCTATCATGAGTTTCATACAGATGAAATGTGATTTTGCAGTCACTTTTTTCTGGCCGTGCTTCTACAGCATGCCTTGCAAATAAACTAGTAACAATAACATAGATAGTGGTTCAGTTCCGTTCCTGTGTGTTTTTCTTCTTATACTATCATATGTTCAACTCCACAGAGAGTAAGCCATCCTTTAATTAGTGTGCACATTATGAGAAGGAGGTTGGCATTTCCAAACATAATATATTTTTGGATTCTTCTGCCAGTGCTGAGATAGGAAGATGGTAGATATGGGCTCCTATCCCACCACCTACCTACTCATTTTGTACCTGCTCACTTTGTTTTACACTCCTTGATTGCTTCTCCTTTCATCTAATTCTTTTTATACTCCTAAAGTCCTATATATGGGAGTGGGGAGAGGGAAGAAGGGTATACTTTTTCTGGGGCACATGGCCTTTTGTTAAGGAGGGGAACTAAGGGCACAATAGTCAGGTATCACCCTGATCACCTACCTCACTAAGCCCCACCTGAGATGGAAATGGCAGGTGTAGGCAGTGCTGTGTTTCTGTCAGCCAAAAGAGGACACCTTGTGTGTGGCTGAAGTGACCTTACAGCCTGTGGTCTATCAGATACCTGCATTTAAAATATTCCTCACTTCTGACAGTGCTACCAGAAGGAACAAAATAATTCCTGTCCAGTGAAACACTATCAGGGGTAGCAGAGCAGAGCAGAGGAAGACTCCCTGCTGTACCCATTGGAAAGGCAAGATGGGTTGTAGCTGAGATACATCCAGGAGATGGTTTGGTCTGCTATGGGTTTGGAGACAGGCCATGCCCCTGCACAGATGTGGCAGCTGCAATACAAAATGCAAGTATAAATAGACAGAAATAAAACAAGAAAGAGAATATAATTATAAGAAAAAGGATAGCTTAAAAGAAGGGAAAGAGCAGAGAAAAAAAGCATATGCATAAGACCCATACACATTGTATATTAAGCAGAACATTGAATGTCTACATACTAGTAAAGCAGCGATGCTCTATATAAGGGTTGTTTCACTAGCTGCCTGCATGTACCCATACAGGGCCTTAGTCTTACATGCTGTTGACATTTAACAAATACATCTGAAACACTATGAATGCAATTATAAATATCAAGTGAAAGCAAATAAAGCACACCTTGATGCCAAGAATACCTCTCTGTTTTTCCTCCAGTAGAGAAGGAGGTTTCCCAATATAGCTTTCCAAGCCAGAAGAAAACAATCATTATGCTATATGTTTATAATAAACACGTGTAAATCTTCGAACCAATATGACTATGTTGAAAAGACAGATACAGAAAATATATTCTGAGTGCCTTTACTCTGACATCTTCATTTTACTGCTAGGTCAGATGGCTCTTCCTAAGGTTACTGTAATGGTACCTGCACTGCTTACCACAGCAGGCTATGTCAGTGGCATCAGACATCACTCTGGCAGAATGGTGCCTGCCATCCACTTTACATTAATGACCTTCATAATATCCTCTAATCAAGTGATCTCAGTGATTCTTATACAGTAAATAAGGGAAGATTCTGCTTTCCTTGTACAGCCAGGGAGACCTGCCAGATTCCGTCCCCTTGGGAGTCATGGCCATTCATTCACCTGGTTGCATTCCAGTTAACTATGGCAAGCCTTTTCAGGTCACGTTTGATTACTTTTTTGGTGTATGCCACGCAACATAGGACATCTTACTTTTTTCAGTGTGAATAGAAAGATGAAATCAGGAAGAAAAGGAGAGTTGAATTGCTTGAATTTATTCTTATGTCTTGGTGAGTAGCTTTATTTTATGGACCTTGTTTTCACAAAATCACACAAAAATGTAAAGCAGTAGTTTAACAACTAAAAAAGACAGCTAGGTGCTCATTTACCGGGATAAAAAAGTTCCAAATACTGGTATATGCACTGGTGCCAGGACCGAAAAAAGAAATGGCAATGTAAAATCCTCAGGACATAGTTATATTCCTACAACAGAGTTAGGCCAAGTTCAGGGGGAAGATGGGTGACACCCCCCACACAAGGAAGCAGTCCACAAAAATGCAAAAACTGAAAGGGCAAAAAAAATCCATAAAGATGACAAAGTGGACTATTGAGGATAAGGAAGAAAATATTTATTGTACTATTATATACTGTTACTAAAATTGCTGCCAAGAGTAGTCTACTCCCACTCCTGCAGTTCATAGCAGATCGAAGATATGCTGCCAGTGTTTTTAGCACTTTTTTGGAGGGTGGGAAAAGGATCCATTAAGTACATATTAGTGCTGAACTCCAACAGATTTTTTGTGTGTTTGTGTGTGTGTGTGTGTGTGTGTGTGTGTGTGTGTGTGTGTGTGTGTGTGTGTATGTGTGTTATTTGAGTGGTCACTTGTATTGGATAGTTTGGGAATGACTTTATGTTATGGATTTATCAAAAGCATCTCATTACAAGTATATTCTATGCATGTACTGAAAAATTCATTATGAAAAGAATACATATGCTCACCTTTAATGGAAAAGGAACATAATGCAAACTGGCATACTACTATATCCATATAAGCTTGATTTTCATGTTTGCATAGATAACACTATATCTCTATACCTTTTTGGTGTTTTACAGTACAATTTAAACATATTTAATAGTATGTTAGCTACTGTGACTTTTTTATTCTGACTCTATAGTCAGGCACACTGATGTCCCACTTACCAGGCTAAACAATGAGAAAGTTACTGTCAGCTGCCTGTCATGTGCCAGGATCCACCACATAACGCACACACTCAGGTCACTCCACAAGTACAAATATGACTCTGTTGTTGTTCATGTTGGTGTGAATGACCTGAAACGTACCTCCCTGGACTACATGAAAAGAGACATGTAGAAGCTCTCAGATCTTGTAGCCCAGGCAGGTATGACCCTAGCCTTGAGTAGAATCCTGACATTGCCCAAAATGATACCACAGTACAAAGACAAAATGATGGACTTCAACAATTGGCTATGCTTCTGGTGTCATTCTAAGGGGATCCAGTATCTGTCTGCCTGGGGTGACATGGTTAACAGACCACAATGCTTTGCCAGAGATGGCCTACACTTGTCATCCCTGGGATTTTGGATACTGGCTAAGGCTCTTGCCTACCCTATAGTGCCTTTTATGGGCAAAGTTCAAATGCTAAATTCACCACCATAACAGGTACAAGCAAGCAAATTCTGAGGGTAATGCTACTCAATGCTAGAAGTCTAAACTTCAAAATGCACTCACTCGAGGCACTCCTTAAAATGGAGAACATTGACATCTCTGCAGTGACAGAGACCTGGTTCAAGGCTCCAGAGAGCACCCCTGCATTACCAGCCTATAATTCATACCACACCTTTTGGCCACCTAACCTGGACCGAAACACTAAAGGCGGAGGCATGTCCATATTCATTAAGGATATCCACACCTCCAGGCTAGTTGTTCAACATAATGCATCCGAAATTATCCAAGTGCAACTAACACTGGGCAAGACTACAATCCAGGTAGTAGCTTGTTACAGATCCCCAACCATGCCCCAGGATTCCCACTCTTCATTTCTTAAGATACTGGAAAATATTAAGGTACAACCCAATACCTTAATTATGGGTGATTTCAACTACCCCACCATCAACTGGGAAAACTACTCATGTACCAACTCATTCACTCAACATTTTCTGGAATTCATAAATTCCAACACCTTGGATAAGCTTGCTAACATCCCCACCAGGGGCAGCAATATACTGGACCTGGTCATTACCAACATGGGTAACCGGTATTCCATGCCAGAGGTCAGCTCCTCGCTGGTCAGATCCAACCACAAGCTAATCACCCTAGACATCCATATCCCACACCACCCCAATTAAGGAAACCACTGTCTAAAACTACTCCAAAGCCAACTTCATGCTTCTTAAGACAGAAGTGTCAAACTTCATGACACCCATGCAGACAGAAAATAGATGTATGACTCCTGAATCTTACACAAATGCACTGTATAAGCACGTGCACAAGTGCATGGATTGTGCCATTACCAACAGAACCAAGGCGCTATCCTCCAAAAAAGGAAGCCAATCTGGCGGTCCCCTGCCATAAACAAACTGTACAACAGAAGGAAGATGGTGTTGCAAAAAAGAGAAAATCCCAAGATTGGAGGAACTCCCTGGTCAGCCTCAGCAAGAAGCTGAGATCTGTCATAAAATCCTCCAAAGCCAGTTATGAAAATAAAATCACCACTGATTCCAAAGACAGCCACAAAGCGTTCTACAGCTATGTCAAGAATCTCGATGGCAACTCTCAGATCTGCTCTGAGCTACAGCACAATGACACTAAATATACAGAACCAACCGCTATTGCCAACATCCTTGCAGATAGGTTCAGTGCTCACTTTAGCCTGCTCTCACCCTCCAAAGGCCCCATCTTAATACCAGAAGAATGCAAAGCCCCTGTAATCATGGATGAACAAGTAAAGACCGCACTCTCCAAAGCCAAGAACACATCATCCATGGGACCAGACAAAATCCCAGGCTGTGTGCTGCACAAACTACAGAACGAACTGGCACCCCATCTAAGTACCATGTTCAATCATAGCCTCACCTCAGGCTATGTGCATACTGAATGGCGCACAGAGACGGTTATCCAACTCCACAAAGAGGGTGCCACCCAGGACTGGAAACTACCGCCACATTAACCTGACAAGCCTGCTCTGCAAGGCCACTGAAAATATCATCTTGGAGCTTATAAACAAAGACATAGGTAGCCTCCAAGTCCTGGAAACCTCCCAGTTTGGGTTTGTAAAAGGTAGAGCATATCTACTTAACCTGACGACTTCTTTGAAGCAGTCATTAGAGACTTAGATGAGGGCAAGGTTGTGCACACAGTCTATCTTGACCACTCCAAGGCTTTCAATACCATCCCCCACTCTGGAATTATAGATAAACTCACTAAACTGGGCATATATCCCTGTGTCACAAGATGGGTGGCCAACTGGATCACTGACATAACCCACACAGTAAAAGTAGTCGACTCCAAGTCCGACTTCAGACCAGTGATGAGTGGAGTACCACAGGGTTCAGTCCTGGGTCCTCTCCTGTTTGACATCTACTTCTCTGAAGTGCAGGCCAACACAAAAGGTCTTTGGCTAACAAAGTTCACAGATAACTGCAAACTAGGAGCCATAATAGAATCACCTAATGATGTAGACATTCAACAAAAGGGCCTCAGAGACAGATGCCTGGTGTCAAAGTCATGGCCTCAAGCTCAATGCCAAGACGTGCGTTGTCATCCCCTTTGGGAAAAACTCAGTACCCATGAGCTACCACATAGGTGGTAGCTCACTAAATACTGAAAGTATATTAAGAGACCTAGGGACAAAGGTGGACAGTAGTCTCTCCTTTGATAACCACATTGCCACAGTAGTCAGGACATCCTTCTACATGGCACACCTCATCAAAAAAGGGTTCTCCTCTAGAAAAAAGGAGGTTATTGTTCCTCTCTACTCATCCCTCATCAGACCCATTATAGAGTAAAATTCCCCATTTGGCATGTATCTCACAAGACACCTACAACAATTGTAAACGCCACAGAAATACCTCACTAAGAGGATTACCGGTGCAGATGCCATACGCAGACTGTCTTAAAAAACTCTAGCTCTACTCATTCGCATATTGCCTACTCAGAGGCAATCTCTGCCTAACATACAAAGCTATGTCAAACCCAGAGCTGTTGGACATGCTACACTTAAATAAATCTCGATCTCTCTGAACACCATACCTCTCAACCTGGAAATATCAAAAATATGGACAAGGCCCATGAAAAATAGGTACAAATCTGTATGCTGATTAACATCTAATTTGCATACATAATTATGTAACCCCACCCACTCCAATGGAATTGTGGGATACCAACTTTCGAACGCAAATTGAAGAACAGACAACCAAAACATGGCACCAGACCAGAGTTCCCCTGCAGCCATTCCAGTGTCCTGTTACCTGGCTATTTTGCCCCATTTACCATAAACACTAATGTATGTATACTGCTTTACTTCTACAATGATTTGAATTTTATTTTTACATTTTACAGCACAACAATGCAGAAACACTAAAAGACATCATCTGGTAAACAAAGCAATACTGTCTCACAACGAAAATAGGCTTGACATTAAACTTTGCTCTTGAAACTCACATTCATTGAAACAGCACTGAAACCCACACCACATCCAAAGAAAATGCATCTGGCCAGTGGTGGATAAAGATTACCTTTGGGCTGTTTTCAAATCATTGGCCCCTTGCACACAAAACAAGAAACATACATGTGTTCTTTTCTTTATACACCTTCCTGACTTTAAATTATATTCCTTGTATAATACAACACACATGTTAGAGCGCATTTTAAATTTATTGTTTGAACATTTTACCAGTAATCTGTACTGTAGGCAATGAAACAAAACACATGAACCAATAATGACAAAACTGCCCAATTCAGAACTTTTCCATCATAAAAGTCTGCTTCCACACCCACACTATAAATAGAATGACAGTAGTGTAAGCCATAGGCATCTTGAACAGCGTTTCGCACTTATTTTCAATTTCATTTTTTTTTTGGGGGGGGGGGACAAAAGGGCAAAAACCAGGGACATATTTTAAACATTGCTTGTATAATTTTGTAAAGTTTCTAGAATAAAATGTTGCACTACCATCATGCATTTCACTGGCAGGTTTTGCACCCAGGACTCTATGCACTACATTCAGAACAACATACCACTATCCCACATCAGCAGCTGCTTGAAAAATAGGAAGACTGAAACTTAATAGCCATCATTTATTTAGTGAATTAATTTCTCACTTCTCAACATAGCTCTTAACCTCAACACAAAAAACATGAACAAAGTCAATAATGGGAGAATACAAATTCAGTTCTCACTTCTCACTCACCATATCTCTGAACTATTAGCACAAAAACAATAATAGGGGAATACAAATGTTGTGCTCACTTCTTATCATAGCTCTAAACTCTTAGCACAAAAAATGTGTTCTTACTTCTCATCATAGCTCTCAACTCAGTCATCTTCTTATCATAGCTGTAAACTCTTAGCAAAAAAAGGTGTTCTTACTTCTCATCATAGCTCTCAGTCAGAAATGGTGGTGGCTAGAGATAGTAGGCTCTTTTTACCCTGTACTAAAGGTACAGGGTTTGAGCCTGAATACCTCTAGCCACCAAGTGTATTATATGGGGACATTTTCACACACACACACACACACACTTACCCTGAGTAGTGCTTGGCCTCTTCTGTTCCTCATGCTGCTGGCTCTATCCTGCTGCCACCATTCATTAATCCCAGCTCTGTTGCCATCCATTTGACTCACTGTATCCATGTCCCCATGCTCTGTTCCCCACATGCTGCTGCTGCCATCTGTTTCAGGGCTCGCTGTATCCACGTCCCCATGTTGCTGTGCTGTATCAGCTTCGCGGTTGATTCCAGACGAATTTTAAAAAAGAAAAGAAAAATCGGAAATGAAGGGGTGCCACTCGGGAATCGTGGCACCCCTTCATTTGGACCCCAAAACTCAGTAAAAACTGAGTAATTCGGAACGGTTGGGAGGTCTGCTGAGCACACACTCTAGGGACCTAAACCTTGTCACCACAATAAACAGAACATGCTGGAGGGATAGATTCCTGTCACAGAGACTTCCCTTACTCTGGAACAAACTACCCATTCATGTCAATCAAAGCTCCTCACTGGCCATCTTTAAGAAAAATCTTAACGACTGGATGGGAAATAGAAATTTCACCCCGGGGATCACTTCTGTGGCACTGCTTGACAAGGGCACAGAAAATAATTTTCTTGGGTGGCAAAAGCCAGGGAACCTTTTTGTCTAGGCTTATATAGGCCTCAGGGCTGATAGCCTAGTACCTACATATGAACCTATTAACCTATGAATCTGATGCCAACACAACCTTAACTGTATATATCCTCCTAGGACTAGTAGTGGCTTTGTCCTTTGTTTTCAGCACATGAGATCATTCCACAGTTACTAATATAATTTTGAAAATCTATTAACATTTGTTTTATTATGGAATATTCTGAGGCATAACAGTCATCATAATCATCATTGTCAGTATCGCCTTCATATCCATCATTGTCATGATTACTGTCTTTTTTCAAATTTCTCAGTGAATGTTTTCTTATTATTTAAATTTTTTTAGGCAATGTATACCTGTGTAGGGAAATGAAATGCTGAGATAACATATATGTACAGTGTAAAAAAAATGTGTACACACCCCTGTTAAAATGCCAGTATTTTGCGATATAAAAAGATGAGATGACAACAAATAATTTCAAAACTTTTCCCACTTTTAATGTGACCTGTTACCTGCACAGTTCAGTTGAAAAACAAACAAATCTGTTAGCGTGAAAAAGTATAAAACATAAATGTACAATAAGCTGGTTGCATAAGTGTGCACACCCTTAAACTAACACTATGTTGAAGCACCTTTTAATTTAATTACAGCATTCAGACTTCTTGGGTAGGAGTCTATCAGCATGGCACATCTTGACTTGACAATATTTGCTCACTCTTCCTTGCAAAAGCACTCCAAATCTATCAGATTGTGAGGGCATCTCTTGTGCACAACCCTCTATAGGGTCACCCCTCAGATTTTCTAATGGATTTAGGTCTGGGCTCTGGCTGGGCCATTCCAAAACTTTAATTTTTGTCTGATGAAGCCATTCTTTTGTTGATTTGGTTGTATGCCTGGGGTCACTGCCGTGTTGAAAGGTGAAATTCCTCTTCATCTTCAGCTTTCTAGCAGATGCCTGAAGGTTTTGAGCCAAAAGGGATTGGCATTTGAAATGTTCATAATTCCCTCCACCTTGACTAAAGCCCCAGTTACAGCTGAAGGAATGCAACACCAAAGCTTGATACTGCACCACCATGCTTCACCGTGGAGATGGTGTTCTTTTGGTGATAAGTGTTGTTTTTGTGCCAAATGTGCCTTTTGGAATTGTGGCCAAAAAGTTCAACCCTGGTCTCATCAGACTATAACACATTTTCCCACATGCTTTTGGGAGACTTGATGTATTGTTTTGCAAATTTTAGCCAGGCTTGGATGTTTTTCTGTGTAAGAAAAGTTTTTTGCCTTGCAACACTATCCCATAGTCCAGCCATATGGAGAATATGGAAGATTGTTGTCACATGCAGTACACAACCAGTACTTGCCAGAAGTTCCTGTAGCTCCTTCAGTGTTGCTGTAGGTCTCTTGGCAGCCTCTCTGACCAGTTTTCATTTTGTCTTTTCATGAATTTTGCAGGGACATCCAGTTTTTTGCAACTTCACTGTTGTCCCATATTTTCTTTACTTTTTGATGACTGCCTTCACTGTGTTCCATGGTATATCCAATGCTTTGGAAATGTTTTATACCCTTCTCCTGATTGATACCTTTCAACAATGAGAACCCTTTGATATTTGTAAGCTCTCTGCAAACCATGGCTTTTGCTGCAGCAGGCAACTGAGTAAATGTCAGGAAAATCCTACCAGGACATCTGAACTTTATTTGGGGTTAATCAGAGTCTCTTTAAATGATGGCAAGTGTGTGCCCAAGAAGACTGAATGCTGTAATTAAATCAAAAGGTGCTTCAACAAAGAATTAGCTTAAGGGTGTGCACACACAACAAAGTATTAGTTTAAGGGTATGCACATTTATGCAACCAGCATATTGTACATTTTTTTATTTTTTATATTTTCCCCTCACAGATTTGTTTGTTTCACAATTAAATTGCACAGGTTATAGGTCACATTAAAGGTGGGAAAAGTTTTGAAATGATTTGTTGTGGTGTCATTTTTTCATATCAGAAAAACCTGGCATTTTAACAGGGGTGTGTGCAGTTTTTATGATCACTGTATGTATCTAGTTCACTATAACATGTTTATATCATTTGATATATCTATTTATATATATATATATATATATATATATGTGTGTGTGTATAAAAAATACACACACACACATTTTAACACTTTAACACATATATAACTGTGTGTGTCTGCATATGCATGCACACAGATAGAAAAACAGATAGACAGATAGATAAAATGATACAAGTATGTTTCCTAGAATAAAAAAACATTGGGCAGGATTCACGAAGCCTCCGTGTAAGAGTTATAACTCATACACGGAGGCTGCAGTTAAACGGAGTGATGTCAGCATGCTTTGCATATTCATGAAAGCATGCTGAATCACACCTAAGGCTAACACGGTCCATGTAAGACAGTAGGGAGCGTGTCCGTAGGCCGAGCCCTGTAAGCGGACACACCCCCAGAAGAGGAAAAGTGCTCAAAGTAAACACCCATGACAGAGTCCACGGAAATGTGAATAAACACAACACAACACATGCCCCCACAGACTATGAACCGAAAACATATAAATAAGCATGTTATATATTTTTTTTAAATTGTAAAAAAGTTTAACCATGAGTGTGCTCATTTGCGCGGGCGTGCCCGTAGCAAAGCTACAGTTAGCAGTCAGTGGGAAAGCATATAAGAACTAAATATGCGAAGTAAGCTAGGAAGCAATAGCGTAGCAGTAGAGATGTTGGCTGAAGAACAGGCATTCATGGTTCAAGCCCCCACAACACCAATTTTTATTTTTAGCAAAATAAGCACGAAACAAGTCCCTGACAATTATGTACACATAAAACCACATTTTATGTAAAATGTAATGAAATAGCCCATTTATATTGAAGAAATGTGAGGCCACAAAAGAATAAAAAATGCCAGATGTGCCCATAGCTGAGCTACAGTTTAACAGGGTGAGTGCATCTGCCCGTACGTGAGCAGTGGTTTAACTGGTGCAAAATGAGTGCCTGTAGCTGAGCAGTGGTTTAACATGCTGAATGTAAGTGCCCCTAGCTCAGCTGAGCGTAATATGTGTGCCGATAGCCAAATGAGGCTTAAACCAGCGTACCCCATTTGCGCGGAGCTGCGCACCGCGCAAACAAGCTAACCGACGGGCAACGTTGAGCAAGCCGTATCAAAACTGCCTTTACACAGACACACCCCTCAGCATGTCTAGACAGTCATGAAAAATAAAAAGCAGTGACGAGGTTCGAACCCAGGATACCATAACACAATAGTCAAGGTACCAAACCACTAAGTCATGACAGCAGTACCTAGAAATGCAATAATAGCTAATATATAGGAATGAATACAAACTGGAGCATGACAATGCAGGTTTACTGAAGTTGATACAATTCCAAATGGCCAATAACAGATATGTGCGGGAAAAACGGACTATATAAGCCCCATAGGTGGGAATACACAGCATAAACAATTGTAGAACAGAACTGCAGGCAGAATGACAGGAGTAGGAGAGGGTAGTTGCTTTTGAGCACAGAGGTGGGGCATTGAGGAGTCCAGGTACATGGTCTGGCTCCTAGTCAACAATCATGAGGCCCAACTCATGCAGGGCCAGGTCCTCTGGGGAGCATACAGGGCTGAGGCGTGGGACCGGTTGGCTCATGATCTCACCAGTGCCACAGGGATTCCAAGGACTGGTGAGCAGGTCCATCACCACCATGCGGACCTGAAGAGACGCAAGCAGGACCAACTGAACCTTTGGCTCCAGGAGGCCCGGCAAATGCCCAACGTCCCACTACTGAGTAAGTTACATTTAATTATGTATGTAATAAATTAAACTAGCTGATATTATGGTGATGTGTATTCAAATATTACTTCATTTATATTACAGCTGCAGGTGTCCGTTCTGCGAACTGCAGAGCCTATGGCGATAGGCTGGTGCGGTTGCCCAACCAGGCAGGTCAGTAATCCACTACCAGTAACTGTAAAGAAATATAAAAGTATGACAGTCAGCAAAAGAGTGCAGTGTAGTCACTAAAGAATAAAATGTGCAAGTAACAGTGTGAAAGTGTCTGCAAGTATTGTTTGATTACAAAAGTGTGTTTCTGCCTGTAAGTTAAACCGAAAAATGAAAATGTCTGACATAAATTCTGAAATAAAAATGCCCAACCTGTAAGAAAATAGTACACAACCTGCAGCAGGCTGAAAAGTATAGCTGCAGAAGATGATGAAATCACGTGTGAAATATATCCCTGTTGAAATACTGAAGCATGACAGAAGTGAGACTGCTGGAAAGGATTGTAATAACTACAGGTAAAACATGTCAATAAAGCCTAGAAATAAGTACCATCCTGAATAGTAAAATGAAAGCAAGTGAGAGAGTGAAAGAAAGTGTCATGAATCCAGCAATACAGTAGTAATAACCCCTGAATAAAATATACTGCAGTCAAGACAGAATGAAATGCATGTGAGAATCAAAACCAAACAGCGAAATCTGTTCAAAGTGTTGCTGCATCTGGAATGTGTATCCCAAAATCTGGATATGTTGCTCTCAGTCTGCAATATGCAGATAGGATGATTGTCTGATATACCAAACATCCACACTTGTCTATGGCTATATAAAGCAAATGTAGCAGGATGATGTAGCTGAACAAAGCTAGATATGAATGTGTATGAAGAACAATAAAATGTATATTGATGTTGCAGTTACAGTCCTATCACCAAGTTGAAATAGTTATCATATAGGAAACTGTAGTTAGAACAGTAGTGTGTATATATCTGTAGCTATTAGAAATGTACAGCATATGTATTGGTATTTGAAGCTGTTAATATTATTTTCTTCACCACACGCTATAACCACATATAACCCATTCCACGTGAAAATGGTATGTGCAATCACAATTAACACCCCATGGACGTTTGTCCTGTTGGGCCATATATATTTGCATGTCCGTTGATGCATCTGCCCTGTTCATACATCCAAACCTGATGGCCTGTTGCCATCAATTAACCCTGCATGTTGTTGGACTGTGCATTGCTGTTCAAATTATGCATGTGTTATGCACGCTGTTCAATGGTGTGAATATCTGGGTGTTTGGTTAATGGGAATACTAATGCATGCTGTTACAACTAATTGTGAATGGTATTATATGTCACTAACCCAAACTGTCATGACATAATGCAAAACATAGGATGACAGAGAAGGCGGGTTCCAGCGGACCCACCTCTCCCACCTCAGCTGGCGAGTGCACCTGGCACTAGTGCCGAGTCTGGACCCTCCTCCAGTGGCCCTGTGCCACCTGCGGGTGGAAGCACTGCAGGGGATGGGGCTCACCCCCCTCTGCAAGTGTGGCCGGAGGAGAACCACCACTCACCCTCCGTAGCGTCCGGACTGTGGTGCGTAGGGAGATTTGGGACTCTGTTCTCAAGCCCCTATGCCAGCTTGAGGCACGGATGGCACAACTAACGGGCATGCCTGTTGCCCGGCCTACACAGCCTCCAGCACAGCCCCGTCCTGGGCAGTGAAGGAACAGTGGCAACTGCTTATGGGTGGGGATATCAGTTCCACTGTTGCCATCTGTGGGCTCATGGGCTCTGGATATCCAAACCTCCATCCCCGTCAATTGTGTAACCCCCCCACATGTGTCATACACTGCCCCTGTATGCGTCTTGTTTGTCTTGTCTGTTTACCTACCCAACCTACCTCCCCAGCTGTACTGACTTCCTTCACCTGACATACCACTCTCACCTGAAAAAAAAAGGGCACTCTGTACCCACAAAAAAATTACGCCCCATACATAGCTGCCCATTCCGCACACATGTCTGCTGGACATGGAATCTATCAATTACAATTGGCTGTACAACAAGTATTATTGTTGTCCTGACACCTCTCTCAGGGGTGGAAGGTTTCAAATGTCACACCAAATTATATACATATGCACAGCTGTTGCTGATGAAGAAATGGGCAGCTATGGGCCTTACCTACATCCCTCCTGCAAATCCCAAGCTTGTTTCCCTACTGTCTTAACCTCTTTGTGACCCCTTTTTCACCACTTTCCTGTCTCCCCTTTTTCATTTCTTTCAAAGAAAATAGGGCAGGTGTGCGCCAGAGTAAGCACTGTTAAGTGGTTGTAAGCAGGTGTGCGCATGTGTGCGCGGAGCTAACCGCCAGTGCGCATGCGTGAGCTCCGCGCAAACCAGCGCTAACCCAGTCACAACTGCTTAAAGTGCCTTAATCACTTTGATTGACAGGTCCTGTACTCAGTTCAAAAGCAAAATAAAATCCCACTGTCAGTCCCAAACCCAGGACCTTGGAAACACTTGTCTATATGACCTACCACTAAGCCATGACTCTTATACAAGAGCATTGTGCTAAAATAAATATAACATGTAATAGTAGGGATGAATGTAAAGGGAATATAGGATGTGTAGTACCCAAAGCATGTCATGTAGAATTACTGTCAAAACTACTGGATTCCCATAATAGTAGTGTGTGAACACAAACAGCCATGCTAGTTGGTAGCTTGTAGGAAATAATGTCAGTTAAAGTACATATATAAATGCATGTATATGTACATATATATATATATATATATATATATATATATATATATATATATATATATATATATATATATATATATATATATATATATAGTTGTAGGAGTCATTGTGCATACACACTTACTACAGGGAACATGAGAGAGGAATGGAGAAATGTGAATCTACAACACAGCCTGAATCATGAGAGAGATACTAACCTTTACACTCACAGAACACTGTCCACAGCATACCAGCATGGTCCCCGCCCTTACAATCTGAAAGGGCAACACCTATCCCACATACCCTTTTATAGCACTGACCTGAAATCACAGTGAGAACTGCAATCATTACACAACTGGCTGTATGCAGTTAGCAAATGCTGGCTTACAATTGGTGCAGAGGCCATCACATGGACCTATGCAGATACCTACAAAAGCATCCAGTACTAACACTCCACACATGTAATACATTCATTGCACTGTCTGGAAGCAGACAGAGGGAGAGAGAAAAGTGAGAGAGAGAGAGAGAGAGAGAGAGAGAGAAAACAAAAAAAAAATTATATACTGTGACTCTGTGACCCTACGCTGTCAGCAGTGACAGTAGCAGCAGCAAGCAGAAGCAGTGGTAATGCAACCAGCTGTGACAAACACAGGTAATGCAAAGTAGCAGGTTAATAGTGTGCATACTGTGAACCCTCCAAATGTGTCATAGGTCTGTATCTATAGGTATGTCCATGTGATATGTTGTGTGTACGTAGTTCCACCAAAAGGGGATGACCATACATTACATGTCAATCAGTCTTAGGCCATGATCCTGGCAGCAGTTGTCTGTGCATTGGCCCAGCAACGGCTGTAGCGACTGCTTTGAAAGGTCAGCCAGGTTCAAAAGGCAGGATCAGCCCATCACAAAGGCACACTGGCTGGGAACAAGTGTCTGCAGGTACCTGATATCACTGCATATGCCTCCCATACTCCATAATTCCATAGCTTAGCAGACCAGGCCAGTTATGCATATGATGTGGTAGTTCCTATGGTCAGTCGAGGTGCCTCCTTAGTGGTGTGGGACCACTGTCGCTTTATGCCACTGTCCAGGTACATATCCTGTAGTACGGCCAAGATAAATTATCTGTGTTATATGTGGTTGTATGTCCTCTCGGAGTGCAGGTAGCACACATCCAGGGATACCATGAGGTCACAGTGATGCTGTGTGTTCTGCTCTGCTGAGGGCGGCCCTCACCTGGACATATGAGATGATAGGGAGGTTACATACAGCTGTGATAAATATTTCAACTGGTGGGGGAGAAGGAGGGGGGATACTTGCACTGAACCTGTCTTCAAGACTGTTGCCAATATCCGTGTGTTTGGTGAATGTTAAGTAGGTGTGTATTAACACAGAGCATATCTGAGGCATGTGGTCCATATGTGTAACATAACTGAAAAAGGCCTTGTGGTCATCCATAGTGTTTGTGGCCATTTCCCTCCCAGAGTAGGCCATGGCCATTGTTATGATGGACTGAAGCGTAGTACCAGTGCTGACCACAGATGCCTTCCCTTAATGTGAATGTGCTCTGTCCTGCAGTAGCCTCCTGCTATTGTTATACAATCTGCCTCTGTCTGGGGTCCACCGGACAGGATGCCTAACCTTTGTGCATAGGGTCTGGGTTAGAAATGTGTGTGCAAGTTCCATGCAATCTGTGGCATGTCCATGGTAAGCATTTGCAAAGGGGTCAGCAGTGTGGGTTGTGGCTTCCACTGGCCCAGTGTGCTGCATGGATACCATCTCAGTCCCAGCAAGTGAATAACTGTCTAATCACATACATATCAAAGTAGTCTACTGTGCTGGTGGTGGTGGTGGGATATGTATATCGAGGCCAAGTAACTTCTGTCCACATCACAGTAGTGGATGGAGTCCCACATACAGTACCTTGGGATGAACCCCCAGAGTGAGGTTGTGCATTGGACCTGTCAGTGTGTGCTGACTGATGGGGCATGCTACTATGTTGTGTGGAATGTGGCAGGTATTGTGGCACAGGTGTTGGCTGAGCACTGATATCTGGCCATGTACCTGTGCATCCACCATGACACACACACATGCAACATATGGGAGTAGTAGTATATCACTACACATGAGTATCATGTATAGTATGTGTGCCATATATTGCTGACATAGTCTGCTGATATCCTGTTTGTGTTCTCTTCCAGGGAGATGGCGCGTCAGCGTAATCCCGCCTACTCTGTAGCGGAAGACGAGGAGATCCACCAGAGCCTGGTGCGGGAGTATGACATCCTGTTTTCCCACACCAGTCAGAATCAGCAGGAGAGGGCTGCACTGTGGCAAGACCTTGTCCATAGGGTAAATGATATTGGCACGCATAACAGGACATATGAGCAGGTACGACATCACTGCAGTGATTTAATCCGAAGTGTCCATCAGCGTGCATCAGATATCCACAGGCAACAGGTTGCCACAGGAGGTGGGGTGGCCACACATCACCCCCTTACCAGACTGGAGGGGCGACTCCTAAGTGTTGTGGCTCCAGCCCCAGAACAGCAACAGCAGTACACCTGCATTATGATGGAGGCTGGTTCCACACAGCAGCACGACATGGAGCGTGCATGTAATATGCCATATGCACACTTGACTGTTCTGTACACTGTATCATATGCAATATCAATGGCACAGTTGTGCCCACTGACATTAATCTCATCATTTCTGCAGGTCCCTCCGGGGTTACAGCAGGGCAGGCCATCCATGCTGGTGAGTGTGTTTAACATAACCTATAATAGTCCTGATAATGCTAGTAACAGTAGTGTAACTCAGTAGTGCTCTGTGTGTATACTGCGGGGTGTGCATGTGTGCAGGTGTGCCTGTGCCCATGTGTGCATGTGTGCAGGTGTGCCTGTGTCCATGAGTGCATGTGTGCCTCTGTCCACGTGTGCATGTGTGCATGTGTGCATGTGTGCATGTGGGCATGTGTGCATGTGTGCCTGTGTCCAAGTGTGCATGTGTGCATGTGTGCATGTGTACACGTGACCACGTGTGCATGTGTGCATGTATGCATGTGTACATGTGCCCATGTGTAAATGTGACCACGTGTACATGTGTGCATGTGTGCATGTGTGCATGTGTCCACGTGTGCATGTGTGCATGTGTCCACGTGTGCATGTGTGCATGTCTGCATGTGTGCATGTGTGCCTGTGAGCATGTGTGCATGTGTGCATGTGTGCCTGTGTGTATGTGTCCACGTGTGCATGTCTGCATGTGTGCCTATGTCCATGTATGCATGTGTGCCTGTGTCCATGTGTGCATGTGTGCATGTGTCCATGTGTGCATGTGTGCATGTGTGCAGAAGTGCATCACTGGTAACAATATCTGGAGACTGTAAACTGTGTTTCCTGTCTTCCTCCCACAGGTTCTGGTGCTGCTCTGGTGACCTGCAGCAGGGAACCTGAATCTTGTGCCACGGGTACTGGTAATGATGATATTTGTGTAATGGTACAGGAAGGTGTGTCAGGGTCCGCCATTGGTCAGCCAATTGACAGTACACAGCTGTCGACCCCATCATTGTGCACAGTCATCCTGCCAGTACATCCTTTGTCACCATTGTCCCTAGGTGATGGACAGGATACAGTGGGCATAGACCAGGGTAATGTGGTACCTGTGGCACATTCGTCCCCACACAGCAGCCATGGGCAGGGTCCTCCAATGATACCACACAGACAGTTGCCCATGGGTTCTCGTGGGAGCATCCGTGGGCGTACTGCCTCTGGCCGACATGCCCAAAGAGGTCTGTCAACCTCTGCTATGTTTCTGACTGTCATGCAGGCACAGTCACATATGGAAAGGTACATCAGACAGGGTCTGAGGGAGCTGAGAGCATGTCGCACAGCCATGGCAGACAGTATGCGTGACATTGCGGATGCTATCCGTAATTTCACCGATGTCATAGACAGACGTTGTGGGGACATATTACAGCAGTTCCACAACCAAATGTCCATTTGCCAGGGCAATGGTGGGCGTTTGCGGCGTCAACATGGCCGTATGCCAGCAACAGCAGCAGCTGGCAGTCGACACGGATGACAACAGGCTCGCGCACATCTCCATAGTGCCAGCAGCAGCCCCAGCAATGCTGGGTCTGTGCTGTCATCGGAACACCCCAGGAGACCACGTGCACGTGGCTCTGGACAGTCCCAACAGGGACCTGTGTCCAGTCAACACACTCCCGCTTTTGATGACAGTACCCAGTCTGGCTTAGTACTGGATGCGGTCCGTAGCACCCCTGCCAGGCACAGGTACCGTGTCCGTGCCCACAGACACTGATCTGTATGACCTGCCAGGTGCAGTCTGTGGCTGTCCACAAACCCCTGTATATGGCAGCCATGAGGTGGAACTGTGTGCATGCATACACACATGCGAAATGTTAACACCTAGGGCGACCACATACATGCACACACTGCACCAACACTGCCCCACCCTGTACTGCTGCCCCTCACCAACACACATACACACACATGTCAACTGGTGGTATCAGTGGCTGACTCAGGCATACCTAATCCACACCCTGTGCATATTATGACACTGTGCCACCTCCTGCAATCTCCAACATCATTGCGGGAACAGGTAAACATGTTGCTGATGCACAGGGTGACTATATAGAAGTGTATTAGTAGTATCATGTTGGTAACAGTACAGTGTGCTGCTATGACCATGTGTATATCCCAGCATGCCTGCTGCAGTAACTGTATGAATGTCCTGAATTGTTATCTGCACCCATAGTACATACCAAAGTGTAACAGCTGCACATAATTGCATGCCGGTGGTACGGTTGTCAACAGATAGCCGCATACATGGGTAGCACAGGGGAAAAGCTAACGCAAGTAGTGATATGCAATGGTGGACATGAACAGAAATGGTGTCAAGTTGCCCACAACGACTATGCAATGTGGATGTTTGCGCATGTAGATATGTGAGCAGTACCAATGTAATCCAAATCACAAATAACAATGACATAATATCAGTTCTACCATGGGCATCTGCGCTGTGTATTCCTGGGTACATGTTGATAGTGCCTACATATTTGCATTGTTACTTACTGTTATTGTTACCCCTTCTTTGTTGTACAATGCACTACTTCCAGCCCTGTTTACTGTAGTTTGTTTGCATGCATATTCGCTTGGGGTTCCCTGGAACACTGCTTACACCTGCAATGCAGAGTTACAGTGCTTCTGTAGACTCCTAGTGACATCTGCATAGCGTACGATACGTATGTCAATTTTACACATGACAGAACGTCACTGTCTGTCCTGTACGCATGTACGTTGCCTGTGACACATTGCACATGTCTTACCTCGCATTTACCCACGTGTGCAGTCATATATGCCAGTGCTATGAAACAGTAGTGGTACACCCACACATACACACCTTCAGTATGTTGTTCCCCATTGGCCCTATGTGTTAGTACTCACCATGGCAATCACACTACTAGGGTAGCATGTGCAAATGTAACCCGTGAATCACCTCTATGGTCCAGTTGTGGTTTATGTGAGTCATGTGGCAATATCACAACCGCCACATGTATGCAGTCAGCCATCACCCTTGGCCAGTTACGTACAACACATGTGTGGGATGCCACCACACAGCCAATCTGGGGACTTGGCTCTCTGAACCCAGTAATGCCATACCCTGTCAGGTGGCATATCATATATACTACATCCTGGACAAACTTCAACCCCAATCCCTGCTGCTACTATTTATAAAACCCCTGAAGATGTTTCTGATAGTTTTGACCAATTCTTTACTGAGACATTTCAAGCCCTAGCTAGCCATCTACCTCCTAGCTCCCCTGGTCCTGAAAGTAGCACCCCTAGAAACCTACTTGCGTTCAGCTGCCAACCAGTCATCACTTCACTTCTCTGTACCTTGATTGAAACAGTAAAACCCACTACACTTTCTGCTGATCAACTCCCTGCCGAGTACCTATCAAAATCAGATGATGCTATTGCTTACCCCGTCTCAAAACTAATCAAACGAACCATGGTAGAATCTAAGTTTCCCACCATCTGGAAAATATCCTATGTAACCCACTTCACAAAGGAGGCAGCTCTACTGAATTCTCCAATTACAGGCCAATAGGTATACTCTCTCCACTTGCAAAGATTATGGAAACTTTATTCATAGACAATTCATGCACCACCTAATCCAAAATTGCCTTATGGCAGACACTCAGCATGGCTTCCGTCCTCATTACAGCACTACTTCAGGCCTCCTAGCCTTTACTAACACCATAAACCATACTTGAAACACGAATTATATATCCTCAGCCCTCTTTTTGGATCTTTCCAAGGCATACGATATGGTTGATCACCATCTTGTAATCCACACCCTGCAAACATTCTGTCTAGATACTGGAGCCTTCCAATGGTTTCAATCCTACCTGCATGGTTGACAACAGGCTGGCCTCTGGCAGTACAAACTCTCTAACCTTCTACCTAACACCCTCAGAGTACCACAAGGCTCTATACTAGGGCCCTTGCTGTTCTCCATCTTCATTAACGACCTTTATACTGTCATCCCAAAAGTCAGCTGTATCCAATATGCTGAAAATTCTACTCTGATCTGCTCAGCCACATCTCCAGTAGAGTTATGGTCAGCTACCCAGACCACCTTTAATACAATAGAAAATTGGCTTTCTGAACATTGTCTGATCCTTAATCCCAAATAAAATAAACTGCTGTTATTTCACCAACACGTAGGTCTACCTCTTTCACCTTTACCATAACATCAACTGATGACACAATAATCTCCCCTGACCCATCTACTAAACAATTAGGTGTCATCATAGACAATAATCTCAAATGTGAGCTACATGTTAACCAAATTATTAAAGCCATCAATAAAAAACTAGGGTCACTTTACAGAATAAAAGCCTTCCTAACCCCTCCAGCTAAAGGTGCCATAGCTTGCTCACACCTTCTTTCAACCCTTTTGTATGCATCCCCTCTACTCTCGAATATGAACAAGACTGTCCTTAACAAACACTCAATGTGCTACAACCACATTGCCAGGTTTGCCACTGGGCTGCCTTTTAGGACACATCATTGAATCAATCGAAATCAGCTTGGTTGGCTTGAAATACCCAGCCTAATACAGTATAACCAACTGATTATGGCCTATAAAATCCTCTATAATCTGGACAATACTCCTGCACTTCAAACATTATCACCCCCTATAACAATCCTAGACCACTTCGATCCTCTAACAAACTACTAATTCAGACTAGCAAATTTAATAACACAGCTGGTGATTCTCTCTTTGCATACTCTGTAAGTAGATCCTGGAACTCACTTCCAGCTGATATTACCTTATTTTCCACCTTAGGTCAATTTAACATTAGACTCAAACAACATTTGTCACTTAACTGGCTATGTCAATGTATCAAGCCTGGCTAACTCAAATGTGTAAAATCTGTTAACCAGTTTACTGTGTAATTTAATTTAATCCTGACTTGTGCTCAGGACTAACATTAACCTGTGGAGCATGTTTAACTTGCTTACTTATGTAATCTATGTAAATAATCTGTTTGCAATATGTAATGCTGGTATTATGTAATGCTGTATCTGCTTACCCTTGTAGCTTTTCTCCCCGGGCCTCCCCTGGAAATGGACATGCATCCAGTCAGACTATACCGGTCAACAAATGTAGGATAAATAAATAAATAAAATATATTACAGTGACTACAATACAAGCCAGACACTGACACACACTAACAGCATGCTGAACACATTGGGGCATACGTGGGGACACAGAATAGCATCATGCCTGAGCAGCACACACCTCCGCAGCTGGCACACAGGCATATGTTCCATCGGAGCAGAGCACATGCCACACATGGCACACACATCCCCTGTGCCACACACTCACAGCCTGTAGGGCTACACAACACACCTGCTACAGACGTGTCAGGTACCTGTCTTGTGTGCTGCACTGGGGTCCCGCTCAACAGGCTGCATCTGGTGAAGGTCACAGTGATATGCCTCAGGGGCACTATGGTCCACCACAGAACACATGCATACAGGTCAGTCAGAGGCATGGACACATATGACTCACTCATTGACCATGCCAGTATGGCTGACCTGAGACATAACTCCCTGGACTACATGATAGGAACATAGACTGGATCTCTCAGCATGTGGCACAGGCCAGTATGAGCCTGATCTTGGTTGCCAACATACCCTCACCAGGTATGCTACCACTATATGTGGGAAGGGTGTTGTATGTCTACATTATGCTCGGTCTCCACTGTCATTCATAGGGTATCCGCTGGCTGTCAATGTGTGCTTACATGCTAAGGAAGCCACAATGATGTGCAAGGGTCATCTTGCACGTGACACCCATGGCCCGATGTATAATGGCAAAGCTCCTTGGTACACACATACTGCCTTATGCTGCAGGACATGGTTTACATAGCAACCTCCATGGGTATCACACAGGTTAGGGCACTAACAGTGCTGCTACACAACAACAGAAGTGTACACTGGAAGATGCATGCACCGGACACCGTCCTCAGCACGGTGAACTGCAATGTCTGTGCAGTACCAGATTCCTGATTCATGCCTCACAGGTGTTACCCATCACTGACAGGTTATGCCCCATACCATGCCTGTCATCCCCTACACATGTAACACACATAGACAGGGGGGTGGTATCCCAAGGTACCACAGATACACACACCTCCAGGTTGTTGGCACAGCACAATGCATCAGGGCCTAATCATGTGCAGCTAACAGTGTGTCAGACTGCCATCTGGTTCATAGCCTGGCACACACAACCCTCCCATACACAGGAAGACCACTTATCCTCCATAACAACACTGGCAATATGACAGTCTCAAGAACTGTGTTTATATGGCTGGACTGCATCCAGCCAAATATTATGTGTGAGCATTACTGTAGCTACAACACACTAGTTGAAGGGTTCACAGCATGTGGTCACTGAATTGCAGTGGAATGACATGTTACCACTACCACAACAGGTGGGAACATGCAGCACCTGTACATCGACTACATGTACACTATATGGCCCAGACCAGATGTGTATCCCCTGCTGTAGGTATTTTACCATATACACCCACACTGTATAGACACATACTGCGTGTGGACCCTGCACAGTAAGACACAGTCATATTGGTATTCATTGCAAATACCATTTATCCACTCAAGGCATGTGTCAGACATGGTAACTACTGCAGGTCACAGGTATTTATGTGTATGTGTCACACACATACATCATGTGTGCAATGCCATTGCTGGTTTAGGCAATGGCATGCATTGTTATGTACAAAGACCCACACAAGGTCATACTGTGTGACACAAACAGATGTGGCAGTTGTGGGTTACCAAAACATACCTATCTGTACTCTGACAATGGTAATAGACACAGTAGCAGAGCATACTATTGGCATTACTAGCCAACTAGCCCTGTTTGGCTGTGCTGATAGTGTGGTGACATCCCCTGTGTTTACTGGGGGAATATGCAGCATCTAGTTTATTGTAGTATTTGCCAAAAGGATCTGTTCTCTCACACTTGCATTTACACACACCCTACTACCCCCACGCACACACTTGCCATTTGCAGGATTCATTCCCCTACCTAACTAAGTCACGACACGTAAGAGAAACTCATTAGCAAAGCGCACTATTCGGATTACTAGATAGTTTCTCTTCTATGGCTGTACTTATAGGTGCTGACAACATCAGTATTTTGAAAGGGTAATGTGCATCAGGTAGTGTGATCTCCTGATTGCCAAAACTAACATGTTTTTCATACGGAAATGCACACACACAAACTCCCCACATCCAAACTTGTAAGTTTCAAATCCCTACCTAAATATGTTATGGCACTTGAGAGTGACGCTGCAGCAGGTTGCACTATTCTGAGTACTGGCAGATGTCTCTTCTCAAGCTGTATGTATAGGGTGCTCTCATCATCACTGTTTGGAAAGGGTAATGTGCATCATGTAGTGTGATCCCCTCATTTAAAAAAAAGCACATGCTTTTCATACAGAATTGCACACACACACACATGCCATTTACAGATTTCAAACTCCTACCTAATTATATTATGACACTCAGGAGAGATGCATTAGCAGAGTGTGCTATTCGCATTACTGAGAGGCTTCCCTTCTCCTGCTGTACTTATAGGGTGCTGACATCATCAGTGGTTAGAAAGGGGAATGTGCATCCTGTAGTGTGTTCTCCCAGTTGCCAAAAGGCACATTTCCCTCACACAAAATTGCACACACACTAATCCCCCTCATCCAAAGACACACACTTGCCATTTGCAAGATTCAAACCAATACCTAGCTATGTTATGACACTCGAGACAGACGCATTAGTAGAGTGCGCTATTTGCATTACTAGGAGGCTTCCTTTTATCTGCTGTACTTATAGGGTGCTGACATCATCTGTCTTTAGAAAGGTGAATGTGCATCCTGTAGTGTGTTCCCCCAGTTGCCAAAAGGGACATTTCCCTCACACAAAATTATGCACACACTAACCCCCCTCATCCAAACACACACACTTGTAGGATTCAAACCACTACCTAACTATGTTTTGACACTCGAGACAGACACATTAGCAGAGCGCGCTATTCGCATGACTGTGTGGCTTCCTTTCTTCTGCTTTACTTATAGGGTGCTGACATCATCTGTGTTTAGAAAGGGGAATGTGCATCCTGTAGTGTATTCTCCTAGTTGGCAAAAGGGATACTTCTTTCAAACAGTCCTGAACACACACTAATACCCTCCACACACACTGAGCATGTAAAGGATTCAAACCCCTACCTAACTATGGTATGACACTTGAGACAGACGCATTAACAGAGCATACTATTCGCATTACTGGGAGGTTTCCCTTCTCCTGCTGTACTTATAGGGTGCTGACATCATCAGTGTTTAGAAAGGGGAATGTGCATCTTGTTGTGTACTCTCCTAGTTGGCAAAAGGGATACTTCTTTCAAACAGTCGTGAACACACACTAATCCCCTCCACACACACTGAACATGTACAGGACTCAAACCCCTACCTAACTATGTTATGACAACTGAGATGGACGCATTAGCGGAGCGCGCTATTCACATTACTGTGAAGTTTCTCTTCTCCTGCTGTACTTATAGGGTGCTGACATCATCAGTGTTTAGAAAGGGGAATGTGCATCCTGTAGTGTGTTTTCCCAGTTGCCAAAAGGGACATTTTCCTCTCACACACACAAACCCCACTCACACTGAGCATTTGCAGGATTCAAACCCCTACCTAACTATATTATGACACTTAAGGGAGACGCATTAGCAGAGCGCACTATCCAAATTACTGGGCATCGGTTCTGCACCTGTAGTATTTATAGGGTGCTGACATCTTTATTTCTACAGAGGTATGTACATGTAGTACTACCTGTCAGGTGGGGGATAACATATATATGCATTTGCAGCCACCTACGTCAGGGTCAGATATGCACATCGCACTGGCAGGTTATGTTCTATACCATGCTTTGGGACCATAGGACCTGTAACACACAACACAACCAGTCCAGAACACCACACCCACATCCAGGACACATACTTAGCTTCCCTGGGAACAGTGCCAGGATATGCAGGTGTTCACATACACCATTCCAGTTGTTAACATCAGGTACAGGCATATTGTGTGTGAGAACTACTCAGGCCTCTACCACTTTACCCTACAGCCACTACAATTTGTGGGTCCATGTGCTATGGCAGAACCACACACCACAGCCACATGGGGGAATACATATTGCACCTGTCCATCTGCAACGTGGGTACTCACTGTTCCACACCAGAGGTAGACCACCATTGTTGATATCTGACCATACCCACCTTTCCCTGGACATCCATATCCCATCTCCACCCACAGGCAAGGTTGTCACTGCACACAAACTGTATTTAGCACAAGCAGACTCTACACTTGTGTAGACTGGGGTGGATGACTTCAGAGGACCCATGCTGGAGGACTATACTGGCCACTCAGCATAATCCTTGACAATTGCATTCTATGAGCATGTGTACGGTTTGCATTGGTCATGCTATCCCACATATACCCATGACTGCTCCACAACAAGACACCTGTCAGCTGTACACCCGCCATATATGCGCCTGCATAACAGACAGAGTGACCTAATACATTGCAGAGCTGTAGCCCACAGAGGGAGGACATCTGTGAACAGTTCCAGCATGGCACTTCATTCACACATACTCATTACAACACAGTGTTGACAGTGGAATCATCCAGAGAATGCAGATAGGGCTCCACTCAGTCTGTTATTGACGGACACCTACTGTCAGAGATCCTCAGCAACCCTCTCACAGCACACACTGACAACATGGCTGTGGCTTAGCACATTCAATCCCTGGGACCTCCACAGTGCCCCTGCTTGACAGAGGCACAGCTCACTAGCCTCACATGTTGCCTTCTGTGACCTACTTTACAGTGGCACAGTAGCCTACTATCCTGGGGATGCAGATGCCAAGCACACTCTGGCTGAGCTGTCATTCCCTAGGGCAACAAGCCTAGTATTGACCTCTACACCCATATGTTCAATTGTCAGATGCACAATATTTGTTGTGCTGTTCTACTGTTTGCAGGTCTTTATTGCCATAGCATTTCCTGTTCCTATGACCAACTTGTGTATCTGTGGAAGATGTTTGCATATGACGGCAATCCACTATATCACTTATGTCTCTGTAGTCATTTACTGTGTGCACTGGGCTGATTGCTGTGTTGTGGTTGGTTCCTAGACTGACACATACAAATACCAGATATGTGTGGCCAACTGCTAAACGAAGATATTGCCTAAGTGTGTGAGCATGCCCAGTTCAGCCTTTCCATGGCATGTTGTCTGACATATGCCTCATTTATCAAAGTGTGCGAGCATGCCCAGTGTGAGCTTTCCATATGTTGCACTCTGAAGTCCACCACATATTTGGGTGTGTGTGAACTTCAACAATATCTCACGTTTATGGTTGTGAGTTGGGTGTCATGTTGTATACTAACTGGCCAACTGCTTCGTGTCTGCCACAACAGGGATTATACTGTGCCTGCAGGGATTGCATGGGATACTTTGCAGACAGTTCTCAACATACTTTCATAATGACTTAACACTGTAGTACCATATAGTGTACTGGTTCAGTACTTTCACTGTGGTGGACAGTATCCTGGGCTTTAGTCCTATGACTGCTTGACATCTTCATAGTGAGCACAACAGACTGTGTAGGGGCCAGTTGTGCACATATGACCATGTTGCAATATGTTCAGATATGGACTACCTACACCAGGCTCGTCCAACATTGCTACTGTATTCCACAACATGGGTGGACATTGGCAAACACTAGCGATGTTCCCTAGGCCATTTCTGATGCTAGTCACAGGGTGTGTTTGTCCTTCGACACACATTGCAACTGGAGTTTGCCATGACATATGTCATGGTTAGTATACTGTGCCTCCGTCTATCTCTGACATAACAGTGATACCCAGGGTTAGCCTACCATCTCCCATACACTATTCAGGATTCCTCTTGAGGGGTGTCGATATGTGACTCTCTGGCTGACCTGTGCCAGGAGTTTACTGAAGAGTGGGGGTGCCTTCTGTGCTATGGATCATTCTGTACAGCTTGTCCTATGTATGTCAGTGCTGGGGTTCAGGTCTCTCATGTGCATAGCTCACTGCCATTCATATTGTACAAGGTGCAACATGTTCATTCATTCCAGGTTGGACATGGCTTCATACATCAGGCACAGCTTTCCTGTAGCTGGGAAAGATGGCGGTGTGTGGGGCTGCAGTTTGTTTACTCAGGCAACACATGGCATCTGTTCATGCTCTTTGCTACCCGTGGTGGGGTACTGTTGTGGACTTTACAGTTGATGGAGGTGTCTGCTGCGGTATATCCCACAGAGGCTATTGTAGTCAGTTGTGACGCTGATGGAGGATGACTGCAGAGCCACAGTGAGTTCCCCTTATCTACATCTGCCAACCTTCATGTTTGGGTGGGTATATGGTACATGTTTCTGCGAACACTACAGCCACATGTTTGTCCAGTGCAGGATATTTATCACCTTTTGTACCCAGGTCTCACATTACATGTTAGGTACCTCATGGGTTAACACCTGTGTGGTAATTTGTGGGCACTTACTGTATGTCCACGGTGGATGTCTATACACAGTTCTGCAATTAGCTTGCTGACAAGGCTATGGCTACAGTTGTCTGTTTGTAGGTGGCCCTTTTGTGGGTTTCTTGTGTCAGTTGGGGGTCGGATATGGTGGGCTGTTTGTACTCCTCTGCATACATGTTCGGTCACAGTCCTTCCATGTTGGCCTATACCTATGGGACATATATACAGAATGGGGGTGGGTGGGCCAAGACCAGGCCTTGTGGGATGCCACTCATATCTGCTTTGTAGTCTGACATGGATGTGGCATGTCTGACCATGTCAGTTCTGTCCTTGGTCTGGTTTGCAGCCCCTCTACTGACATAGGGGTATATATTTAAGCTGGTGAACATATCCATACTGAACTCATACGGTATTGTCTAGAAGCATGTGCATGGTCCAGCTACGCTGTGTGGACCACATTGCCCTCATTAATGACCTTAATGACTGCTTCAAATGGATCAGACATGTTTAGGGGCAGGTTCTGCAGTTACGACAGCCACACTGTGTAGGGTCCAGTATCAGTAGGTCCACAATAGCCTTCTGTCTGCGGTACATACTGATCCTTTCCGTAGCTGTGCAGAACAAGCTTGTCAGGATCCTGGGGTGGTAGTTTGGGGTATCCATTCAGGCAACACCTTTGTTGTGATGGACCACTGTTGTTGTACACTGCTCTTTGGGTACATATCCTTTGGTAAGGCTGACATTGGGCAGTAGTGTGATTTGGCATTCCATTATTCTTGGAGTCCATGTTGGCCTCAGCACAGGACACCATCACATACCTTTGCTGCTGGGTGTTCTGCTTTGCAGATGATGGCTGTTACCTCAGCATCTGCAATGTCAGGGGACCATCAGTCTGCTGGGATAGGTATTTTGCACTCGGGGGGGGGGGTGTTTGCACTGCACCTGACAGGTTGTATGTTAGCAATATGTGTGTGTGTTTGGTATGTTGTTTGTAATATCTGTGTGATTCGGAGCATATCTGTGGATGCCCAACATGGTTCCTACCATCAGTTGGGTAACCCTTGTGATTATCCTTAGTGTCCTGTACGTTTTGTATCTTCATAGGTTCATGGGTTCATACTATGCTATACACCCTAGGCCATTAGTAAGCCTAGCCAGAGTGTGTGTGTCTTTCACCACCACTTGCTATGTTCAATTATGGCCATTTATGAATTTCTTCACTGTGCCTCTGTCTGGTCGTGACACAGTGAGGACCCCCAGTATACATGTACGGTCATCCATCCACTTGGCAATATTCCTGTTGAGGGGTGTCAGTGAGGAGCTCTGCCTACCATGGATTGGGATCCTGTTTCTGGGTGTGGGGAGCCTCTGGGTTATGTATCTGTCCCTCCAGCTCCAAAGGCTTTGATTTCCTGTGGTGGAGCATGTCCATTACTCCTGTGTTGGACATGGCCTTGTACAACAGACATACAATGCCTCGGTGTAGGCAGTGTGTGACTGCAGTCAGCTGGGGTGTCTACAGCCAGGCAGCATATGACATATATTTCACACCCTTTATCCTTTTGGTGGGGTAACTGTGAGGTTTTCCGAACTGCTGCAGGTGTCACGTACGGTACATCCCATATGAGTCATTGTACTAGATTATGGGTCTGACAAGGGAACAGTACAGTGGCACAGTGACCTCTGTTGATGTTGATGTGAATCCTTTCATGATACGGTGTCCAATATCGACAATCTTCATAGCCACATTGGCATTGTGGGTGTCACATGACAGATTAATGCCGACCTGTGTCCCTAGGTCCCTGATTACTCCTTGCATACATAATGGTTTGACACCTATGTGGTAATTTGTGTGTACCTTGTCTGGTATTTGGTGGGACATTTACACTGTCCAGTGTCTTCGGATGTCTAGGTGGAGTTCTTGTGTGTGAGAGTGTGGTCTGTCGCATGATACAGACTGTACAGCAGTTTTGACTACAGTTATGTGCACATGGGTGGTCTCCACTGCTTTGTGCATTGTCAGTTACCTGGCAATATGGGTGTCTGTGCTGCATATGGATACTCCCCCTCCTTTGATGTTTTGGTGCAGGTGTTGGGGCCATAACACATGATATGTGGTATAACCTAGTAGTGCTGGTGTGCTATCACTAGGCTTGCAGCAGGCTTCTGTCACTGCACAGACATTGATGTTCTCCATAATGGGAAGTGCCTCAGAGGCATGCATATTGCAGTTTACACATCTGGCATTGGTCAGCTTTACCCTTATGTTTCCTACCACTTATGTTTTCTAGGGTGGTGGGTAGTCTTTTTGGCCTTGCCTACATACAGCTCTATGGAGGCGGCAAAGGCCTTATCCAGTATCCAGACACACATGGGTAACAGCTGCAAGCCATCCCTGGAACAGCAGCATGGCTTGTCATGCTTGACATCTCAAGCAGACAGACATTAGACCCTCTTGGACTGACAGCTGTAACTGTGCCAGCTGTTAAACATGAGCATTCTGTGTTTGTACTGTGGCATCATTCTTGGTGAGGGTTGGATGCTGCACACAGCCAGTGTCATACCGCCCTGGGGTACATACTTAGAGGGACCATCCATGTCTCTTTTCATGTTGACCAGGGAGGTACATCTCAGGTAATTCACACCAGCATGGACATTGAGTGCATCATATTTCTGCTTGCTTTGGGGTGACCTGCGTACTTGTGTTATGTGGCATTTTGTGGCAGCCTACAGGCAGCTTACTCTACCCTTTCCTTGTTCAGTCTGGTGAGTGGGACAGCAGAGTGTCTGCCTATACAGACACCTATTACGACTGTATCAGGCATGTTTCTCCTTCTGGCCTGTGACTGTTTGGCACACCAGCTTTGCGTACTATTTGTTGCATGTGCTATGTTTGAAGGTTGTGGTTGCTTGTGATCTGCTTTGGAGGCTTCTGTTGGTGTGGTGTGTTTGTAATTAAGGCCTCCGGAATATTTGTCTGTGTTTATGTGTTTGGTTTACAGTTGTGGTAGGTCTATGTGGGACTGGGTTTGTGGTGTATGTGGTTACCTTCTCCTCCTGACTAGTTTTGACAGTACTGAGTTGGTGGAGCTCAACCTCTGGTTTGGATACATGGATGCATCTATCACATATATTTGTATTTATTGGGGGTGTTGTGGTTGTCTGTGTACTTGGGACTGGTGTCACATTGCCTCTGGATTCACAGATTCTACTTGTTGTGGCTGGACTTAGTGGATTGTATGTGTGCACATATGTTATTGCCATACTACTGGTCAGTGATTACTTCCCTTTTTATGTTTGCTCTATCATGTGGTAGCTTCCTCATTCTCTTGCATGGTTTGGTAATGGCTGGAGTCCAGCATGCCAGATGCCTGCGTGTATGGCATTGTGTGTTGTTGTTATTTGTGATTGCATACTCCAAGCATTCTTGGCTGTGTTCATGGAATGCCTATATAACATGTTCTGTGGTGTGTCCCATATTCTGCACTTGCACAGGGCCTTTTGTGGATTCAACATCAGTTTTGAGGGCTGCAACCTATGCTTTAGACATGTTTTTCACTGTGGTATTCTGGCCAGGGACTGGGGTCAGGATGTGTATATCCAGTGTGACTACTCTATGGTCTGGTCTTACCAGTGAGGGGTACACTTCTCATCTTGCCATCCAGTACACATGTTGCTGATTATCACATCCAGTATGCTTACCCCTCTTGTGGGAGTGGTACATTGTTCCTGGGCATTTTGGTTTATGGAATCTGGGTAATTTTCTCCTACTGTGTTGGTGCTAGTATAATGCTCCCAGTGTATGTTTGGGAATTTTCAGTCAAGGAATATAATGTGGTTTGGGGGGCTTGATATATTCATGTAGTCCGACATAGGCCAGGTGCAGTTCCTGGTATTAGGACAGTAGTCTGCAGCAGGCTATATACTGGGAGGCAGTTTTAGCCATTGGTATTTGACCATGGCTAATCCATGCTGCTTCTTGTTGTGGTACCAACATGGGGGTGTGGTTATCCTTTCCATTTCCTGCTAGTCACCCTCCTTTTGCAGCTTGTTCCATGTTTTGCGGCTGTACAGCACAGTCTGAGGTATGACCTGGTAGTGTTAGGGTGCTGATGTGAGCCTTGACCTAGTTCTCTATTACAGGACTGGTATCTACATTCTCCATACTGTGTGCGTTTACACTGCACACATCTTGCTGTTTATACATCTGTCATTGGGTAGCATTACATCTAGGTTCCTATCCCTTGTAGAACCTATGAAGGTGGGTTTGTGTTTTGAGACTTACCTATTCAGGGCATGCTGTGGGTACTGACAGCCTTTGCCAGTATCCATGGGGCATGGTATGATAGGTGCACGCCACCCCTAGCAGGTGGTGCATCATGTCATGCTCCGCATGTCTTCCCAGCCTGAAACACATTGGCTCCCCTTTGACTAACTGCATTACTTCAGCCAGTTATTGCACTTGATCATCCCATCGTCATTTTGTGGCTTCATGCTTGATGAGGGTGGATGTTAGTCAGGGTGCTCATGTGTGCATATAGTACATGGTGTTACATTACTTAACACATGGCATTCATGCCTCAGGTGGTGGTGCAGGGCTGCCTCTGTCGGATGCACATATTACACTTCCCTGTACATGTTTGTGAGCAGGTCATGTCGTTTTAGGCATCCATGTTATTATTTGAGTGAGTCAGAGGGGGTATCATTCCCAGGGTTCCTACTGAGCCAGTGTATGTGCTATGCGTTGCCTCTTTGCCAAGGCCAGGGCATACTGGGCACGCCTCCTTCTGCCTACTGGGGCAGGCTCAGGTTGTTCCTCCTCCGAGTCACGCTCTGCCTGTGATGGCCTTGGCAATGGTGGGGGGCTGTTTGGCCCGGCCCTATGCTGGTCCTGCTGCAGCTGTTTTTGCAAGATCATATTATGTAGCATAGCACATACCATGACAATTTGGGTACATGTAGTTGGTGTGTACTGCAAGGCTCCACCAGATGTGTCCAGACACCGGAACCGTGACTTGGGCAGCCCAAACACATGCTCTATTACATTACGTGTTTGTGCGTGTGCCTCATAATGGTGTTCCTGTTCAGGTGTGTGTGAGTTTCTGATGGGTGTCATCAGCCACGGCTCCAGTGCATAACCTGCATCCCCCACTAGGTGTCCGTGTGGGATGTCCCCACTGGCAAATGTCTGGTACAGCTGTGTCAAATGGCAGATGTGGGTATCGTGGTAACTCCCAGGGCAGCCAGCACACACATTCATTATTATTCCCTGGGCATCACACACGACCTGGCAGTTGATGGAGGGGAAGCCCTTGTGGTTAATGTAGGCCCTACCCCGCTCACCGGCTGGTGCTTTGATGCATATGTGCATGCAGTCTATTGCACCCACTACCTCAGGGTATTCCGCTATTTGCTGGAAGAGACGCATATTGCTAGCCAATACCTCACGGGCACTGGGGAAATATACATGATCACCGACATGTGCTGACATGGCATCCAGGAACTGGTGCAGTACCCTGGAGGCTGATGCCTGTGATATCCCCATCATATCGCCAGTTGGTCTCTGGAAGGTACCTGTTGCTAGTATTCTTAGGCCAAAACATACCTTGGTTTCCACTGGGATGGGTTCCCCTCTGTTGGTTCTGTGTGTGAGGCGTGGCCTGCACAGCTCAACAATTTGCTGCAGGAGCTCTCCGTCCACTCTATAGCGCTCTACTATCTCCAGCTCATGTAACCCGTGGTAGGTGACCCTGGGCCTGTACACTCATCTCCGTCTCCTCACTGTGGGTTGTCTGGCACCATCTGCATTGTCACCACCCTCAGCAAGTCGCCTATGTCTCATTATGACAGCTATGGCAGCCCCTAACATTTCTGCTCTGAGTTCAGCTTTTTCAGTTTTCACTTCTATTAGCTTACTCCTGTCTTGCAGTGTCTCTTAAGGGAAACATCCTGCACTACTGTTTGCAGAGTTTTAAGTGCTGGGCTGGGCTACTATTCTGCCTGTGTAA